>NC_064290.1:39410987-39416832 GCF_019186545.1 Solanum stenotomum
CGAGGGTAGTGGGTAGAGTAAACAAATAAAAAATTGAAATTGGAAATACCTTTTAAAAATAACTTTTAATTTTTTTTTGGGGGGGAGGGGGGGGAGGAGTGGTAGGAGGATGGGTTGGTAGGGGTGAGCATGGGGTAACAAAATAAAAAATTGAAGTGAAAAATATTTTAAAAAACAAGCTATAAATTATTTTTTTAGGGTGTTTAGGGGGAAATAAATTGATTTTTTCAACAAAAAACAATTGTAATTTGAAGTAGGAAGAGAGTTTTGGAAAATATTTTCCTTAATATTTGAAGGGAAGTCATTTTCCTTAAATTTGAGGAAAATGAGTCGATATGGAAAACATTTTCAAAACATTTAACTCTACCAAACATGAAAGATTGAAAAACATTTTCAAAATTTTTTTTCGTTTATACCAAACACACCCATAGTGTGTGCTAACTTTCTCAATTTTCTTAACTTTGCAAATTATATTTTAAGAATTGAATGTTCATTTACCAAATATAGATATATAAAGACCTACCTCAAGTTTCACATTTGGGGAACATAGTGGTGTTGCAATGATGTTCTTTTGGTAGGAACATCTCCATAACTTCCTTGCTACATAGTGAAATAATACACCAAAAATTTTAAGCATATTTATTGACAAATATTTTACTAGGTAATCAAAGTTATGATATAATTTTGAGATTTATTATGAAAACTCTTATACAACATAATTTAAACATTCATATAACAAAGATCAATTATTTGTGTTCTAAGCAAATTTAAGAAACTTTCCAATTCAAAAGTTTCCAGTCAAATTATTTGTGAACTCGTTTACGTAGAAATATACAAACATCTTTACTAATTAACTATGTGGGTAAAGAGAATCGAAAGTATTAAGAAAAATGATAATTTGTACAAACTTCTTGATTTGCTTAACTTGTGAAAAACATTTTTAGAATACAATTCTCTATGATTAAACATAGATATATGAAAAACAACCTCGACTTTCAAATATTAGAAAACATAGTGACGTCAGAAAGCTCTTCCCTATATGATAACTCTTCCATAATTTTCTTGCTATACGTGAAACAGGAAATAAAAAATGTAAGCACACTTATTGACAAGTACTTTCATTTTGTATTACCAAAATTTGATACAGTTTCGAATAACATTATTGAAATATCATGCACAAAAAAAATTTAATTTCTTATATAAAAAGACTAATCATTTGTCTACAATAATGTTTGTAATGACTAAAATATAAATCTATCGAGCAAATAATTTGTAAAATTATTTACTTTAAAATATACTATAATCTCCACTTGTTACTCAACAGACGAAAAGTGAGTAACATATATAAATAGCGAATAGAAAAATAGTAGTATGTACACCTTTCATAATTTTCTTAGCTCTGTAAGTTTATTTTTAGAATATAGTATTCTATGAAAAATATGACTATATGAAAAATTACCTGTAACGACCAGGTTCCGTCTATATAGAAGAGCCAACAGGAAAATTTATTGGGCCAGAAAACTTTTTCGTAGTAACTTGGGATTTCCCAACCTAGTCCAGATTTGGACGAAATCGGAGTCTGTGAGGTCTAAGGAAATTGGTAGCAATTGGGTGATCTAATTATGAATTTGATTACATGAGTAGATAGATAAGACGTTAAGGAACCCGTACAACTTTACGAAATTGAGTTCGGGCGAGTAGAACTCCCAGAATTGATTAGAGTATGAACGGATAGTTTTGGAGTGTCGTTGGTGCAAGGTGTGTTGTGAATTGGGTGTCTTGAAATTATTAATTTTGCTCACTATTTCCGTGTAAGCCGCTGAGGCAGGATTCTTCCCGCCAGGGCGGGGCCGTTGTAACAGGTTAAGGACCGTTGTGGCGGGATAGTTGCAACTTAAGTCGGAAATAAATCCCAAAAATATTTTATTCTACATTTTTCGAACTTGAGAGACAGGGAACGAACTCAGGTGTTTTCTTGATAGTTTTCCACCATTCTTGAGGTTAAAGGTAAGATTTTAACTCCCCAAATACGTGTTTCAATCCGTAGAACGTAATCGAGCGAGTAATTATCGATGGGGGAGGGTTTTGATATGGAAACTATGGCGTGAAAAGCCCTAAATAGGATATTGGGATCATGGGTTTGATCAAGGCTTGATAGAATTGTTGGTAATTCTAATTAGTTATTGTTTATTGGAACGAATTCGGAAAGGGAAGAATCAAGTTTCTTAGGGAATTCAACCTTGTTTCGAGGTAGGTGATGGTTATAATTTCATGATTGTGTGATATGTGTTTGTTCTTGCTTCATTATCATACGTGTATGTGTGAGTGTTGCATTACTGATTACACTAGTTGTAAATGAGATAGATGAATGATGAATGCCATGAATCATGACTTCATTGTACGATTTGAGAATATACTTGAGATTCTGATTGTGGCTTGTAGAATGGATCAGGTGTTCCATTCCGACACACTAACTTGGATAGGTTGCCATGTTTCGGCATAAACATGGGATCGATTGCCATGTTTCGGCATAAACATTGGATCAGGTACCACGTTCTGGTATGCTAATTATTTGGGTTTGGGTTCCATGAGAGGACCATTGACATGACATAACTGTATCTCTTGAGAAATGTTAAGTTGTACGTTGTTTCATAAATGATAATGATAATGTATATGTTCGGTGTATGCATGTTATTATTATGTTGTAATGACTTATGTATGTTGCACTTAGTGGGATAGCCGCGTGATCCTACCAGTACATTGTAGTTATGTACTGATACTGCACTTGCTCTTTCTTTGTTGAGTAAGGGCATCTTCAGGAGGCTATTCACGTATCTCGCCTAGAAGATCAATGATCGTTCGAATTCAACGGTGAGCCTTTTCTTCTAGGCTGCCATGAGTTATTTTTCTGTTTAGTTGATCTTATTCGGACTTAGACTAGTTCATTAGATATTCTTATGTTTAGTTAGGTTGCACCCATTTTCCTTTAGACTTTTGGTTTATTGTTAGAGTTTTGGTACATTGACTTTTAGGTTCTAGGCATTGTTTCCACATTTGTTTAGTTGTTAGACTATTGGTTTGGAGTTTATGGGAACTCTCTATTTCTTTCTTAGCATTTAAACCTGCTTTCGTATATTTAAATGCCTTAGTTGTTTGGTTCTTTGGCTAGCTAATTAGTATTAATGGTTCTCCCACCGGAGGGTTAGTGTGGTGTCAATCACGATGGTATGGGTCGTGAAAAAATTGGTATCAGAGCCTAGGTTCATTGATCTTGATGTACAAAAATGAGTCTAGTAGAGTCTTGGAACGCTACGGAGACGTCTGTATTTTTCTTCGAGAGGCTATAGGACTTTAGGAAAACTCTCTGTCTTTTTTTGTACCCTTTTAGGCTAAAACTTGATTCCATTTGGTATCTGACGATTCAAATTGATAACTAACCTCCTTCACTCTTCTATCTGCAGATGGTTAACACTAGATTCAATGTGTCAACCCCGTACCTCCTTGTCAATCCCTGCTAAGGAATCTGCAGCGAGAGGTCACAGTTCATTCAGTGGTAGATGAAAAGGTAGGGATAGAGGCTGAGGAATGGTGGTGCTTACTAGGGATGGAGTACTGGTTGAAAATGCTACCAGAAATGAGGCCCCTCATGTGCATCATGAAGAGGTAGAAGAGAATATTGAGGTTAAGAATGAGGAGAATATAGAATAAGAGAAAGAGGTGCAGGCTGAGACTACATGTATTCCTCCCATAGACCTAGTGTTAGCTCAACAAATTATGTCGTTCTTGAAAGGATTGGTTGGTCCTGGAGTGCTTCCCTCTGTTGAAACAACTTAAGCTCCCGCCAACCCTCCTTATTGCTATCATTGTCCCCAAGGTGGGTGGGAATGTAGGTAATGAGGTTTTGTTCCATCCTTTGTTGGGTCATGTTATGACTGGTAATGAGCATGAAATGTTGACTAAGTTCTTGAAGTTGAAACCGCCTGTCTTCCATGGTTCCGAGAGTGAGGATGCAAATGAATTCATCCTAGATTGCTATGAGAGGCTTCATAAGTGGGGAATTGTCCATCAACATGGGGTTGAGTTCGTGACTTTTCAGCTTCAAGGTGAGGCTAAGCAGTGGTGGATAACTTATCATGTAGAATGTGGATCATCAGGTTTGCCCTAACTCACTTGGACCCAGTTTCATGCTCTGTTTTTGGATAAGTATGTCCCTCGAACTTTGAGAGATCGTAAGAAGGATGAATTCATGGATTTGGAGCAAGGTGGTATGTTTGTGGCTGTTTATGATGCAAAGTTTCATGCCTTATCTAGATATGCTACGTAGTTGGTTATTACTGAGGAAGAAAAGATCTGTTTATTTATTAGGGGACTAAATTATTAGTTGCAGGTATTATCTATTCATATGACCTCTGTAGGGAGGAGCTTTAATGACGTAACAGACTTTGTAAAGAAAGTGGAGAGGGTGAGGCGAGAAGGTTAGGCTAAGGCATTGGTAAAAGGACCAATAACTCAGGTAACTTTCAAGGTTCTTACTGCAGAGGGTTACGGAGGCCAACACTTGCAGCTAGGCCATTTCAGTCTACTATGCCCGTTTCTACAGGTAATTACTCGACAACTCCACCGCATGATTTGATTCAGGATAGCCAAGGAGTCGTTCCTTCGATGGGCAGCAGGCCATCTTTTGATCATACTTGCTATAATTGTGGAGAACCTAGGCATATGAGGAGAGATTGTCCTCAGATGCGTATGATGGATTCTGCGCAGCAGCAGACTAGAGTAGTGGTACCCACGGGAAATGGTAATAATGGTCGAGGACATCCACAAGGTGGGCGAGGAGGAAAACAGCGAGGCTGTGGAAGTAGGGGAAATGGTAACGCATGCAGAGGTACCGTGCAGCAGGCAGGAAGTCGCCTGTCACGATGATAGGGCTCAGTTTTACACCTATCTGGGCAAGAATGAAGTAGAAGCGTCTGACGCAGTTATCACAGGTACTATTCTTGTTTGTGAACCGATGGCTAATATGTTATTTATTTCGGGTTCTACTTATTCTTGTTTGTCCGTGCGATTTGCCTCATCATTTTCTATGATTTGTGATATACTTGATACCCCCATCCATGTTTCCATCCAGTTGGAAAGTCTGCCATAGTCACCTATGTCTATCGTGTTTATCCTATTTTGTTTATGGTTTTCAGACTTGGACTAATTTGGTAATTTTGGATATGACAGACTTTAACCTAATATTAGACATGACTTGGTTGTCCCTCTATTTTGTCGTGCTTAATTGTAAAACTAAGAGCCTGTTTGGATGGGCTTTTAAGCTGGTCAAACTGGCTTAAAAGCCAGTTTTTGACTTATTTGAGTGTTTGACAATTATCAAAGTGACTTATTTTAAGCACAAAAGCTAAAAGCTAGGGGAGGGGAGCTTTTTTTTTTTTTAACTTAAAAGCCTTTTTATGTTGACCAAGTATATTATCTTTTTGCCCTTAATTCTTTTATACAATTTCCAAATTGCCCATATTGAATTATTATTATTATTATTATTATTATTATTATTATTATTACTATTACTATTACTATTATTATTTTTATTATTATTAAATTATTATTGTTATTATTATTATTATTATTATGTTTATTATTATTATAATAATAATAATTATAATTATTATATTATTATTATGTGTATTATTATTATAATAATTATTATTACTATTGCTATTACTATTATTATTATTAGTATTATTACTATTACTATTACTATTATTATTATTATTATTATTTTATTATTATTATTATTATTATGTTTATTATTATTATAATTATTATTATTATTATAATTATAAAT
>NC_064290.1:39417148-39559928 GCF_019186545.1 Solanum stenotomum
AAAAACCTTAAATTAATCAACTTTTTATCATGTTAACAGCTTAAAGGGTATTTAAGACATTTTGATAAAAAAAAGTGTTTACCAGCACTTATTTGCCAAACACATCAACAACTTTTTTTTCAACTGCAGCACTTTTATCCAAACATATAACTACTTATTTTAAAAATAAGTTCCAGCACTTTAAAAAGTTAATTTTTAAAAGTTACTTATTTTAAGTCAATCCAAACGGGCTCTAAGTCTGTAACTCTAGAAATTTTGGGAAGGAAAAGTTAGTGTGGGAAGGGGTGTACAAGACTAAGCAAGCTAAGATCATATCCTTCATTCGGGCTAGGAAACTGGTAAGGTAGGGTTGTTTTTGGCGTATTTGGCGCATATTCGGGATATCGAGGTTGAGTCTCCATCTATTGAGTCTATTCCTGTGGTGTCAAAATTTTGAGAAGTGTTTCCTACTAACTTGCCTAGTATGCCTCCGGATAGAGATATAGATTTCTGCATTGACCTAGAACCTAGTACGTGACCCATTTTCATCCCTCCATATCACATGGCTTCAACAGAATTAAGAGAGCTCAAGGCTCAATCCTAGAGCTTTTTGATAAAGGATTTATTCATACTAGTGCTTCCCCGTGGGGTGCTCTAGTTTTGTTTGTTAAGAAAAATGATGGTAGTATAAGGATGTGTATAGATTACCAGCATTTGAATAGGGTCACCATTTAAAACAAGTACTTACTACCTCGAATAGATGACCTTTTTGACCAATTGCAATGTGCATCCGTTTTCTCTAAGATTGATCTAAGGTTTGGTTACCACCAGTTAAAGATTAGGCCTGAGGATTTGCCCAAGACAGCGTTTAGAACCCTCTATAGGCACTACGAGTTTCTAGTTATGCTCTTTGGGTTAACCAATGTGCCTGTAAGTTTTATGAGTTTAACGAATGGTGTGTTCAAGCCATTTCTTGATTCATTTGTCATAGTCTTTATTGATGATATTTTGGTCTATTCGAAAAGTGAGGAAGAGTATGTCGACCATCTTCGTACTGTTCTGGGTGTTCTTGGGAAACAAAGGTTGTATGCGAAATTTTCTAAGTGTGAATTTTGGTTGACTTCGGTTGCAGTTTTGGGACATGTAGTTTCAAAATAAGGGGTAATGGTAGATCCCCAAAAGATTAAGGCGGTTTAGAATTGGGTTCGGCCAAGCTCTATGATTAAATTTAGGAGTTTTGTGGGACTCGCTAGCTACTATCGTCGATTTGTGAAGAACTTTGTTTCTATCGCCACTTGAAAAATTTGACCAAAAAGGAGGTACCCTTCGAATGGACCAAAAAATGTAAGGAGAGCTTCCAAAAGCTCAAGACTCTTTTGACCACCGCACCCATTCTAGCAATACCGGTTGAAGGTAAGGATTTTATTGTTTATTGTGATGCTTCACATGCTGGTTTAGGTGTTGTGTTGATGAAGGATAAGAATGTTATTGCTTATGCATCGCGTCTATTGAAGGTGCATGAGAAGAATTACCTAACACATAATTTGTAGTTGGGAGCAGTAATGCTCGCTCTTAAGATCTGGCGGCATTACCTCTATGGTGTTAAGTGTGAGGTGTTTACTTTTCATCATAGCTTGCAGCATGTCTTCACTCAGACGGATCTGAATTTGAGACAATGAAGGTAGATGGAGTTACTCAAGGATTATGATGTGACCATTCAATACCATCTAGGTAAGGCTAATGTAGTGGCCGATGGTCTAAGTCGAAAAACGGTGAGTATGGGTACTTTAGCTTGCTTTAGTGTATCTAGAGGACCCTTGGCTAAGGAAATTTAGACCTTGGAGTCTAAGTTCATGCAGTTGGGCATCTCAGAGAAAGGCGGGCTGTTAGCTAGCATTGAAGTTAGAGCCACATTTCTTAAAGAGATCAAGGCCAAATAATTTGACGATAAAAATTTGAATGAACTTACGAAGAAGATTCTGATTGGTAAGGCACAAGGGACCACTCTTGATGCGAAAAGTGTACTCAGTTTTAAAGGATGAATTTGTGTTCCTCGAGTTAATGACTTGATTCAGAAATTGTTGATAGAATCCCATGGTTTGCGATATTCCATTCATCCGGGTGTGACCAAGATGTACCAAGAATTAAAGCAAATTTATTGGTGGTCAGGCATGAAGAGAGATATAGCGGAGTTTGTGGCTAAGTGTCAATTGTCGACAAGTGAAAGATGAACACCAAAGGCCTGCATGTTTGCTTCAAAGAAGGTCAATCACGATGGTATGGGGCATGAAAAAGTTGGTTTCAGAGCCTAGGTTCGTTGATCTCGATGTACGAAAATGAGTCTAGTAGAGTCTTGCGGAACGGTATGAGGACTCCATTACTTTTCTTCGAGAGGTTATAGAACTTTAGGAAATCTCTATGGTTTCTCTTGTCTCCTTTCGTGCTATACTATAACTTGATTTCAATTGGTACCTGGCAATTCAAATTGGTATTTAACCTTCTTCACTCTTCTGTCCATAGAAGGTTAACACTAGATTCAAGGGCGTCAGGCTCGTAGCTCCCGTCAATGCTCCAGTAGAGAAATCTGCAGCGAGAGGTTGCGGTCGAGGCAGGGGTAGAGGAAGAGCTAGGGGTAGAGGCCATAGAATAGTAGCGCCAGCTGGGGATAGAGCTTCTGTTAAGAATGTTCCTAGGAATGAGAACCTTCATGCGCATCATGAAGAGATAGAGGAGAATGCTGATGTTGAGAATGTTGATGATGTTGGACAAGGGGAAGAGGTACAGACTGAGACTACCAGTGTTCCTCCCATCGACCCAGTGTTATCTCAGCAAATCATGTCATTCTTGAAAGGGTTGGTTGGTCCTGGAGTGCTTCCTTCTATTGAAGCAACTCAAGCTCCCACCAATCCTCCTATTGTTGTCACTACGCCCAAGGTGGGGAGGACTGGAGGTAATGATGCTTTCTTCCATCCTTTGTTGGGTTCTGTTATGACTGGTAATGAGAATGAGATGTTGACTATGTTTTTGAAGCTAAAGCCTCCTTTATTTCTCAATTCTGAGAATGAGGATGCTTATGAGTTCATCTTAAACTGTTATGAGAGGCTTTATAAGTTTGGAGTTGTCCATCAGCATGAGGTTGAGTTTGGGACTTTTCACCTTCAAGGTGAGGCTAAGTAGTGGTGGAGAGCTTATATGAAATACAGATCTTCAGTTTTACCTCCACTTACATGGACCCAATTTCATGCTTTGTTTTTAGAGAAATATGTGCCTAGGACTTTGAGAGACCGCAAGAAGGATGAGTTCATGGCTTTGTAGCAAACTGGTATGACTGTGGCTCCTTATGAGGTTAAGTTCATTGCTTTGTCTAGATATACTATTCAATTGGAGACTACTGAGGAGGAGAGGATTCATTTATTAATTAGGGGACTAAATTCTTTGTTGCAAGTATTATCTGTTCATATGAATTCTGCGGGGAGGAGCTTTAATGAGGTAACTGACTTTGTGAAGAAAGTTGAGGGGGTGAGGCGAGACGGTCAGGATAAGGCATTGGCTAAAAGGGCCAAGAACTCGGGTAACTTTCAAGGTTTTTATCCATGGGGTCCGGAAGGCCAACGTTTGCAGCCAAGCAAATTCAGTACTCTATGCCCGCTTCTACAGGTAATTACTCGGGTTATCCACCTTATAATTTGATTCAGGATAGCCAGGGAGTCGCACCTTCGATGGGCAGCAGGCCCTCTTTTGATCGTACTCTCTACAATTGTGAAGAACCTGGGCATATGAGGAGAGATTTTTCCCACCCACGTGTGTTAGATTTCGCGCAACAGCAGTGTAGAGAAATGGTTCCCGCAAGGAATGGTAATAATGGTCGAGGGCGTCCTCAAGGGGGCGAGAAGGTAATCAATGAGGCCGTGGAGGTAGAGAAAATGTAAATACAGGCATGGGTAATTTGAAACCAGGTAGGGAGGTAGCTTAACATGATGACAGATCTGAGTGTTATGCCTTTTCAGGCAAGAATGAGGCACAGGAGTCAGACGCAGTGATCACATGTACTATTCTTGTTTGTGACCGGATGGCTAATCTGTTATTTGATCCGGGTTCTACTTATTCTTATGTATCCGTGAGATTTTCCTCAGAATTTGCTATGATTTGTGATATACTTGATTCCCCCATCCATGTTTCTACCCCAGTTGAAAAGTCTATCATAGTCACACATGTCTATCGTACTTGTCCTATTTTGTTTAAGGATTTTCAGACTTGGGCTGATTTGGTGATTTTGGATATGTATGACTTTGATAAAATCTTAGGCACGACTTGGTTGTCCCCCTATTATGTTGTGCTTAATTGTAATACTAAGTCTATAACTCTAGAAATTCTGGGAAGGAAAGAGTTAGAGTGGGAAGGGGTGTACAAGCCTAAGCAAGCTAAGATCATATCTTTCATTCGGGCTAGTAAACTGGTAGAGCAGGGTTGTTTGGCTTATTTGGCTCATATTAGGGATGTTGAGGTTGAGACTCCATTTATTGAGTCTATTCATACGGTGTCAAAATTTAGAGAAGTGTTTTCGAATGACTTGCCTGGTATGCCTCCGAATAGAGATATAGATTTCTGCATTGATTTGGAGCCTGGTACGTGCCCCATTTTATTCCTCTATATCGTATGGCTCCGACAGAATTAAAAGAGCTTAAGGCTCAAATCCAAGAGCTTCTTAATAAGAGATTTATTCAACCTAGTGCTTCCCCATGGGGTGCCCCAATTTTGTTTGTTAAGAAAAACGATGGTAGTATGAGAATGCGTATAGATTATCGGCAATTGAATAGGGCCACTATTCGAATCAAGGATCCTTTGCCTCGAATAGATGATCTTTTTCACCAATTCCAAGGTGCATCAGGTTTCTCCAAGATTGATCTAAGGTCTGGCTATCATTAGTTGAAAATTAGGCCTGAAGATGTGCCCTAGAGGGCGTTTAGAACCCGCTATGGGCACTATGAGTTTTTAGTTATCTCTTTTGGTTTGACTAATGCGCCTACAACTTTCATGAGTTTAATGAATGGGGTGTTCAAGCCATTTCTTGATTCTTTCGTCATTATTTTTATTGATGATATTTTGGTCTATTCGAAAAGTGGAAGAGCATGCCGACCATCTTCGTATTGTTTTGGGTGTTCTTGGGAAACAAAGGTTGTATGCTAAGTTCTCTAAGTCTAAATTTTCGTTCACTTCGGTTGCATTTTTCGGGCATGTAGTTTCCAAAGAAGGGGTAATAGTAGATCCTAAAAAGATTGAGGCGGTTAAGAATTGGGTTCGGCCTAGCTCTGTGACGGAAGTAAGGAGTCTTCATCGATTTGTGAAGAACTTTGCTTCTATTGCCATTCACTTGAATAATTTGACCAATAAGGAGATACCATTTGAATGGACTGAAAAATTTGAGGAGAGCTTCCAAAAGCTCAGGACTCATTTGACCACCGCATCCATCCTAGCACTACCGGTTGAAGGTAAAGATTTTATTGTTTATTGTGATGCTTCACATTCTGGTTTGGATGTTGTGTTGATGCAGGATAAGAATGTTATAGCTTATGCCTCACGTCAATTAAAGGTGCATGAAAGAAATTATCCAACACATGATTTGGAGTTGGCAGCGGTAGTGTTTGATCTTAAGATCTGACGGCATTACCTTTATGGTGTTAAGTGTGAGGTATTTACTGATCATCGCAATTTGAAGCATGTGTTTACTCAAAAGGATCTAAATTTGAGACAACGAAGGTGGATGGAATTACTCAAGGATTATGATGTCACCATTCAATACCATCCGGGTAAGGCTAATATAGTGGCAGATGCTTTGAGTTGAAAGGCGGTAAGTATGGGTAGTTTAGCTTGATTGAGTGTATCCAAGCGACCTTTGGCTAAGGAAATTCAGGCCTTAGAGTCTAAGTCATGCAGTTGGGCATCTTAGAAAGAGGTGGGGTGTTAGCTAGCATTGAAGTGAGGACCACATTCCTTGAGGAAATCAAGGCCAAATAATTTGAAGATGAAAATTTGGAGTAGCTTAGGAAGAAGAGTGTGTTTGGTAAGGCACAAGAGACCACTCTTGATGCGGAATGTGTGCTCAATTTTAAAGGAAGAATTTGTGTTCCTCGAGTTGATGAGTTGATTCAGAAATTGTTGGCAGAATACCATGACTCTCGATATTCTATTCATTCGGGTGTGACCCAAGATGTACCGAGATTTGAAGAAAATTTATTGGTTGTCAGGCATGAAGAAGGATATAGCGGAGTTTGTGGCTAAGTGTCAAAATTGTGAACAAGTGAAATATGAGAACCAAAGGACTACATGTTTGCTTCAAAGAATGCCAATTTCGGAATGGATGTGGGAGAGGATAGCCAAGTATTTCGTGGTTGGTCTTTCGAAGACTTTGGGGAAGTTTGATTCTATTTGGGTAGTGGTTGATAGATTTACTAAGTCAGCGCATTTTATTCCGGTAAGAATAGATTATAATGCGGAACAATTGGCTAAGGTGTATGTTAAAGAGATAGTGAGGTTGCATGGGGTGCCCCTCTCTATCATCTCTGATCGTGTTACTCAATTCATATCCAAGTTTTGAAAGAAATTACATGATGAATTGGGCACACAACTCACTTTTAGTACAACCTTCCATCCACAGACAAACGGACAGTCAGAGAGGATTATTCAAGTGTTAGAAGACATGTTGAGGGCATGCGTAATCAATTTTGGCGGGCATTGGGATGAGTTCCTACCTTTGTGTGAGTTCTCCTATAATAATATTTATTACTCTAGTATAGATATGGCACCATTTGAGGCACTCTATGGAAGGGGATGTAGATCACCCATATGATGGTTTGACTCTGGGATGTGAAACCTTTGAAGGTTGATTTGGTGAAGGATGCCTAAGATAAGGTGAGGAGTATTCAAGCTAAGCTTCTAGTAGCCTAGAGTAGACAAAAGAAGTATGCGGATCATATGGTAAGAGACACGACATTTCAAACCAGTGAGAATGCTCTTCTTAAGGTATCGGCCATGAAAGGGGTGATGAGATTTGGCAAGAAAGGTAAGCTAAGTCCGCGATACATTGGTCCCTTTGAGGTTCTTGAATGTGTAGGGTCGGTAGCGTATAGATTGGCTTTACCTCCTAACCTATAGGGAGTTCGTCTGGTATTACATGTGTCTACATTGAAGAGATATCATGGTGACGGTGATTACATAATTAAGTGGGACTCTATTGTGTTAGACAAGGACCTCCAATATTAGGAGGAACCAGTTACAATTCTTGATCGTGATGCGCGTAGGCTGAGGACCAAGGAGATTAGGTTTGTGAAAGTTCAATGGAAGCATCGTCTAGTTGAGGAAGCTACTTAGGAAACTGAGAGGGACATGCGAGACAAGTATCCCCAATTGTTCATCGATTCAGGTACTACTTCATTCCTTCCTTAGCCTATTTTTCCTAAGTTTGTCACTTGGGGATGAGTGATGGGTAAATTGGTATCTATTGTAACGACCGAGTTCCATCGTTATATAAAAGTCAACATGGAAAAAACTTGGGTCAGAAAACTTTTTCGTAGTAACTTGAAATTTCCCAACCTAGTCCAGATTTGGATGAAATCGTTGTCATTAAGGGATAAGGAAATCTGGTAATAATCGGGTGGGTTAATTATGATTTTGGTTACATGAGTAGTTATATAAGTCGTTAAGGAATCCGTACAACTTTACAGAATTGAATTCGGGTGAGTAGAACTCCCGGAATAGATTTTAGCATGAACGGTATTTTATGAGCGTCGTTGGTCAAAGTTATGTTGTGAAATGGGGGTCATGGAATTATTAAAATAGCTCACTATTTCGTGCAAGCCATTTTGGTGGTGGTTTTGGTCGCTCTGGCGGTGCCGCTATAGTGGGGTGAGGGCCGCTGTGGCGGGCCAGACGCGACTTAAAGTCGTAAATAAACCCCAAAACATCTTTATTCTACACTTTTTGGTTTTTAGAGCTAAGGAACGAACCCCAGGAGATTCTTGACAGTTTTCCACCATTCTTGAGGCAAAAGGTAAGATTTTAACTCTCTGAATCCATTTTTTGATCTGTAGAACATAATCTAATAGGTAATTATCAATAGGGGGAGGGTTTTGATCTAAAATTAATGGTGGAAACAACCCTAATTCGGATACGTGGGATCATGTGTTTGATCTAGGGTTTATCGAATTGTTAGTAATTCGGGTAATTAAAGATTGTTTTTTAATTTCCATGTTATTACGATAGTTTTAGACCAAGAACAAGCGGAACAAATCCAGAAAGGGAAGGATCAAGTTTCTAATGGGTTTGAATTTGTTTTGAGGTAGGTGATGGTTGTGATTCTATGATTGCATGATGTATGTCTGTCTTGCTTCATTATGATACATGTATATATGTGGATGTTGCATTATTGATCACACTTGTTGTAAATGAGGATATATGATTTTCAAATGTCATTGAATCATGACTCGATTGTATGATTATGAGAATATACTTGTGTTTGTGCTTATGGGAACGGTTTCCATGTTCTAACATACTAATTGGGATCGGTTTCCACGTTTTGGCATAAATATGGGATCGGTTCCCATGTTCCATCATATCTATTGGATCGAGTACACGTTCCGATATGCTAACAGTTTGGATTTGGGTTTGGGTTCTATGAAAGGACCAATGACGTGATATAACTGTGATATTTGAGAAAGGTGAAATTGCTTGTTGTTCGTAAATGTTGATAATATTGTATATGTTCGATATACTCCTGTGATTATAATATTGTATTGATTTATTTATGTTGCACTTAGTGGGATAGCCGCGTGATCCTTCTAGTACACTGTGGTTGTGTACTGATACTGCACTTGCTCTTATTTTTGTTAAGAACAGGGCATCTTCAGGCGGCTATTGACAGACCTCGTTTAGAAGATCAGTGATCATTTCGAATTCAAGGGTGAGCCAATTCTTCCGGACTGCCATGAGTTCTCCTTTTGTCTATGTCTACATTTCGGACTTAGACTCTTCTAGTTAGTTAATTAGTTCATTAGTTCGGGATTGCGACCCTTCTTGTTAGACATTTGTGTTCACCGTTAGATATTTTGGTACATTGACTTTCTGGTTCTAGGTTATGTCTTCCACATTGTTTAGTTCGTTGTCAGAGTCTTGCTTGAAGTTTATGGGAACTTCATTATTTAGTTATTTAAGCCTGCTTCTGTAACTTTAAATTGTTAGTTGAGCTGTAGTAATGGTTCTTCCACCGGAGGGTCAGTGTGGGTGCCAATTATGATGGTCTGGGTCGTGATACCACTGTAGCATGGTAAGGACCACTGTAGCGAGGTGAGGACTGCTGTAGGGGACCAGCCACGACTTAAGTCGAAAATAAACCCCAAAAATGTTTTATTCTGCAATTTTTTATCTTGAGAGCTAAGGAACGAACCCAAGTGTTTTCTTAACAGTTTTCCACCATTCTTGAGGCTAAAGGTAAGGTTTAAACTCCCTAAATCCATTTTTTGATCCGTAGAACGTAATTTAGCAGATAATTATCGATGGAGGAGGGTTTTGATCTGGAAATTATGGTGGGAAAAGCCCTAAATTAGATATTGGGATCATGAGTTTGATCTAGGGTCGATAAAATTGTAGGTAATTCGGGTAATTAGTTATTGTTTATTGATTCATGTGTTATATATTAATTGTTTGTAGACCAAGAACAAGCGGAACAATCCGGAAAGGGAAGAATCAAGTTTCTTAAGGGATTTAAGCTTGTTTCGAGGTAGGTGATGGTTGTGATTTTATGAATGTGTGATGTATGTTTGTGCTTGCTTCATTATAATACATGTATGTATGCGAATGTTGCATTATTGATCACATTAGTGGTAAATGAGATAGATGAATGATGAATGTCATGAATCATGACTTAATTGTATGATTTGAGAATATACTTGTGATTGTGATTGTGTCTTGTTGAATGGATCAGGTTTTCCGTTCTGACACACTAACTTGGATCGATTGCCACGTTCTGACATAAACATGGGATCGGTTGTCACGTTCTGGCATAAACATTGGATCGGGTACCACGTTTCGGTATGCTAACAGTTTGGGTTTGGTTCCATGAGAGGACCATTGACTTGACATAATTGTATATCTTGCGAAATATGAAGTTGTACGTTGTTTTGTAAATGATGATGATATTGTATGTTTGGTGTATGCATGTTATTATTATGTTGTAATGTCTAATGTATGTTGCACATAGTGGGATAGCCGCATGATCCTACCAGTTCACTGTGGTTGTGTACTGATACTACACTTGCTTTTTCTTTGTTAAGTATAGCGCATCTTCAGGCGGCTATTGACAGACCTCGCTTTGAAGATCCGTGATCATTTGAATTCAAGGGTGAGCCAGTTCTTCCAGGCTTCCATGAGTTCTCTTTTTATTTAGTCCATCTTATTCGTACTTAGACTAGTTCATTAGATATTCTTATGTTTAGTTGGGTTGCACCCATTTTCCTTTAGACTTTTGGTTCATTGTTAGAGTTTTGGTACATTGACTTCAGGTTCTAGGCGTTGTTTTCGCATTTGTTAAGTTATTAGACTATTGGGTTGGAGTTTATGGGAACGACCTATTTCTTTCCGTAGCATTTAAACCGTCTTCCGTATCTTTAAATGTCTTAGTTGTTTGGTTCTTTGGTTAGCTAATTTGTATTAATAGTTCTCTCACAAGAGGGTTAGTGTGGGCACCAATCACGATGGTCTAGGTCGTGACATTACCTAAGATTCTAAATTCAGGAGAACATTATGGAGCAGGAATGGTCTTTCATCTACATTAACACCATCATCTTTTTGTTTCTACATAAAAAGAAACACAAAAAATAATTAGTACAATTCATGATAATTATTTTAATATTCCCAAGTCAGAATTAGTTTTGATCTTCAACTTTAAATTATCTTAGTCAACACATATTTATAAACTCATATAACAATAGGTGATCATTTGTATACTAAAAACGTATGAAAAAAATAAATTAAAAATTAATTAATCATATTTTTTAGAAACTCTTTCACCTCAAAAATACACAATCATCTGAACTAATTAACTGGGAGAGTAGAAGTAGGTACAAAAAACAACTAGTGAAGAGAAAAATAATAATTTGTACAAATATCTTAATTTGTTTAACTTTGTAATTACATTTTCAGAATATAACGCTCTATCACAAAACATAGGTATGAGAGCAACTACCTCAAGTTTCATACTTGGGGGATTACATTGGAGGTTGAGCAATCCTTCCTCTACAGTAGCTCCTCCATCACGTTTTTGCTACACATTCAAATAAGGTATTAAGATTTTGTAAGCATATTTACTGATAGTTATTTGCACTATGCATTCAAAAGTTATGATATAGTTTTGAATTTCACTAACATATTATATTTATTGTACATAACATATTTACCTTTCATAAAACAAAATTATATCATCTATGTTCATTCAAAATTTTAAGAACAATTAAATAGAAATTAACCAGTCAAATTAGTTTAAAATACTTTCAACTTAAAATATGCAATCATCCCTAGTAATTAACTAGGAGACAAAAATGAGTAAAAAAGAAAAGATTGTGAAGAGAAAAATGATTGTGTGTACAATATATCCTATTTCTTTTAACTATAAAATTATATTTTTTAAATATGATATAGGCTTATAAAAAATTATATTACATTTTTAATTCAGAGAAACATCATAGAGATGGAACGGTATATCCTCTGTAGTTAGTTTCTTGTGGTATAATAAAATAAAACACAATAAATTGTAACCGTGTTCATAAAATAATATTTTAAAATATGTATCAATATTTTCTACTATACATTAATTTGCATTATTGACTTGTCTTTATTCCATACATATTTAATCAAAAATTGATTATTTGTGTTCTACAAAAATAAAGAAACAACTTTATTGAAAATTAAGTAGATAAATTGAACCCTATAACTTTGAAATATACAATCATTTTCACTCATTAACTATAGGTAAGAAAATGTATAAAAGAATATAAAGTAAATAGAAAAATAATAATATATACAAACTTGTCTACTTCGTTCTGAAAATTGCACTTTCAAAGTATAATGCTCTATCATCAAATAAACATATTTGTATCAAAATATTACCTCAAGTTCATGAATCAACAAAATATTATTGAGGAATGAACATTCTTCTGCAGTAAAAGTTTTAGTATCTCCTTTTTGTGCAGTAAAAATAACACTTCAGAAGTTGTAAGCATTTTAATTGAAAAAAGTATAACTTTGAATTTTATTATATATTTATCTTATTGTAACGATTGAATTTCGTCGTTGTAGAAAAGCCAACAGGGAAAATTTTTTGGGTCGGAAAACTTTTTTGTGGTAACTTGGAATTTTCAAACCTAGTCCAAATTTGGACTAAATCGTTGTCATTAAAGTCTAGGAAAATCTGGTAACAATTGGGTGATTTAATTATGAATCTGATCATATGACTAGATATATAAGTCGTTAAAGAACCCATATGACTTTACATATTTCAATTCGGGCGAGTAGAACTCTCAGAATTGATCTTAGCATGAACGGGTAGTTTCTGAGTGTTGTTGGTTGAAGATGTGTTGTGAAATAGGAGATTGGAATTCTTAAATCGACTCACTGGTTCCGTGCAAGCCGCTGGGGAGAGAATTCTGCCGCAAGGGCGGGGCCACTGTGGCAGCCTGGGGATCGCCATACCGAGACAATAGTGATTTAAGTCGAAAATAAACCTCAAACCATCTTTATTCTACAATTTTCGAACTTGAGAACTAAGGAATGAACCCAGGGCTTTTCTTAACAATTTTCTACCATTCCTGAGGCTAAAGGTAAGATTTTCACTCTCCGAATCCATTTTTCGATATGTTTAATGTAATCTAATAGGTAATTATCGATGGGGAAGAGTTTTGATATGAGAATTATGGTGGGAAAAGACCTAATTTGGATATTGGGATCATTGGTATGATCTAGCGTTGATAGAATTGTTAGTAATTTGGTTAATTATTTATTCTTTATTGATTCCCGTGTTATATTGATTGTTTGTAGACCAAGAACAAGTGGAACGAATTCAGAAAGGGAAGAGTCAAGTTTCTTACGGCTTCAAGCTTGTTTCGAAGTAGGTGATGGTTGTGACTCTGTGATTGTGTGATGTATGTTTGTTCTTGCTCCATTATCATACGTGTATGTATACGAATGTTACATTATTGATCACATTAATTGTAAATAAGGAAATATAAATGATGAGTTCCATTAATCATGACTTGATTGTATGATTATAAGAATGTACTTTGTGATTGTGATTGTGATTATGACTTGTTGAATGGATAGGGTGTTGCGTTCTGACACACTAACATGGATCGGTTGCCATGTTTTAGCATAATTAAGGGATCGGTTGGCACGTTCCGTCATAAACATTGGATTGGGTACCACGTTTCGGTATGCTAACTGTTTGGGTCTAGGTTCCATGAGAGGACCAATGATTTGATATAATTGTGTATCTTGAGAAATGTGAAAATGTACCTTGTTCGTAAATGTTGATAATATTGTATATGTTTGATATATGCATGTATTACATTGTTGTAATAACATATATATGTTGCACTAAGTGGGATAGCCGTGTGATCCTACCAGTACACTGTGGTTGTGTACTGATACTGCACTTGCTCTTTCTTTGTTGAGTACATGGCATCTTCAGGCAGCTATTGACATACCTCGTTTAGAAGATCAATGATCGTTGATCAAATTCAAGGGTGAGCCAGTTCTTCTGGGCGGCCATGAGTTCTCCTTTCGGCTATGTCCACATTTGGGACTTAGATTTTCTAGTTAGTTATTAGTTCGTTAGATATTCTTATGTTTAGTTGGGTTGTACCCATTGTTCCTTTAGACTTTGGTTCATTGTTATATGTTTTGGTACATGGACTTTTAGGTTCTAGGCATATTTCTGCATTGTTTAGTTGTTAAATCTTTTGGAGGTTTATGGGAACTTCAGTTTTAACCTATTTAACTTGCTTCCGTTACTTGAATGCTTTAGTATTTGATTAGAGTTGGTTAAATAATTAGTACTAATGGTTCTCCCACCGAAGGGTTTGTGTGGGTGCGAATCACGATGGTTTGGGTTGTGACAAAGTTGGAATCAGAGCCTAGGTTCATTGAATATCGATGTACCAAAATGAGTCTAGTAGAGTCTTGCGAAACAATACAGAGACCCTGTACTTTTCTTCGAGAGGCTATAGGACTTTAGGAAATTTCTCTATTTACGCTTATCTCCTTTCATGCTATAACTTGATTCCAATTAGTATCTGGCCATTCAAATTGGTATCTAACCTCCTTCACTCTTCTGTCTATATATGGTCAATACTAGATTCAACTTCGTCAGGCCCGTAGCTCCTGTAAATGCTCCAGTTGATGAATCTGTAGAGAGAGGTCGCGGTCGAGGTTTGGGTAGAGGAAGAGCTAGGGGTAGAGGTCGAGGAAGAGTGGCGCCTACTAAAAATGGGGTATCGGTCGAAAATGCTCCCGAAAATAAGGCCCCTCTCGTACATCATGAAGAGATAGAAGAGAATGTTGAGGTTGAAAATGTTGAGGAAGTTGGACAGGAGGAAGAGGTGCAGGCAGAGACTACATGTATTCTTCCCATAGACCCAGTGTTAGCTCAACAAATCATGTTATTCTTGAAAGGATTGGTTAGTCATGGAGTGCTTCCTTCTGCTCAAGCAACTCAAGCTCCTGCCAATCCTCATATTGCTATCACTGTCCCTAAGGTGGGGAAACTAGAGGAAATGATGCTTTCTTCCGTCCTTTGTTAGTTCTCGTTATGACTGGTAATGAGCATGAAATGTTGACTATGCTTTTGGAGCAAAAGCCTCATGTATTTCTTGGTTCTGAGAGTGAGGATGCTTATGAGTTTATCTTAGATTGCTATGAGAGGCTTCATAAGTTGGGAATTGTCCATCAGCATGGGGTTGAGTTCATGACTTTTCAGCTTAAAGATGAGGCTAAGCAGTGGTGGAGACCTTATATGGAATGCAAATCTTCAGTTTTACCTCCACTCACTTGGACCCAATTTCATGCTCTGTTTTTAGCGAAATATGTGCCTAGGACTTTGAGAAATCGCAAGAAGGATGAGTTCAGGGTTTTTATGCAAGGTGGTATATCTATGGCTGCTTATAAGGCCAAGTTTTATTCATTGTCTAGTAGATATGCTACACAGCTGGTGACTACTAAGGAAGAGAGGATTCGTTATTTATTAAGGGACTAAATTCTAAGTTGCAGGTATTATCTATTCATATGACCTCTACGGGGAGGCACTTTAATGATGTAACAAACTTTGTTAAGACAATAGAGAGGGTGAGGCGAGACAGTCAAGCTAAGGCATTGGCTAAAAGGGCCAAAAACTCGCTCACTTTCAAAGCTCTTACTCCAAAGGGGCATGAAGACCAACATTTGCAGCTATGCCAATTCAGTCCACCATACCCACCTTTACAGGTCATTATTCAGGAACTCCACCTCTTAATTTGATTCAGGATAGCCAGGGAGCCGCACCTTCGACAGGTGGTAGACCATTTTTTGATCGTATGTGCTACAATTGTGAAGAACCTGGCATATGAGGAGAGATTGTTCCTACCCACGTGTGTTGGATTCCGCATAGTAGCAGACTAGAGCAGCGGTACCCGCGGGAAATGGTAATAATGGTCGAGGGCGTCCACAAGGTCGGCAAGGAGGTAATCAGGAGGCCATGTAGGTAAAGGAAATGGTAACTCCGGTTGGGGTAACATGCCATCAGGCAGGGAAGTCGCGTGACATGAGGATAGGGCTTAGTGTTACGCCTTTCTGGGCAAGAATGAGGCAGAGGCGTCCGACGCAGTGATCATAGGTACCATTTTTATCTGTGACCGGATGGCTAATGTGTTATTTGATCCAGGTTCAACTTATTCTTATGTGTTCGTGCGATTTGCCGCAGCATTTGATATGATTTCTGATGTACTTAATGCCCTCTTCCATGTTTCTACCCCAGTTGGAAAGTCTGTCATAGTCACCCATGTCTATCGTGTTTGTACTATTTTGTTTATGGCTTTTCATACTTGGCCTGGTTTGGTGATTTTGGGCATGACTGACTTTGATAGAATCTTAGGCATGACTTGGTTGTCCCCCTATTATGTTGTGCTTAATTGAAATACTAAGTTTGTAACTCTAGAAATTTCGAGAAGGGAAAAGTTAGAGTGGGAAAGCGTGTACAAACCTAAGCAAGCTAAGATCATATCCTCCATCCGGACTAGAAAACTTGTAAGGCAGGGTTGTTTGGCTTATTTGGCTCATATTAGGGATGTTGAGGTTGAGACTCCATCTATTGAGTCTATTCCCGTGGTGTCAGAATTTAGAGAAGTGTTTCATACTGATTTGCCTGGTATGCCTCTGGATACAAGTATAGATTTCTGCATTTATTAGAAACCTGGTACTCATCCCATTTCCATCCCTCCATATCGCATGGCCCCAACAGAATTAAGAGAGCTTAAGGCTCAAATCCAAGAGCTTCTTAATAAGGGATTTATCCATCCTAGTGATTCCCCATAGGGTGCTCCAGTTTTGTTTGTTAAGAAAAAGGATAGTAGTATGAGGATGCGCATAGATTATCGGCAATTGAATAGGGTCACCATTTGAAACAAGTACCCATTGTCGCGAATAAATGATCTTTCTGACCGACTGCACGGTGCATCAGTTTTCTCTAAGATTGATCTTACCATCAGTTGTAGATTAGGCCTAAGGATGTGCCCAAGACGGCGTTTAAAACCCGCTATGGGCACTACGAGTTTCTAGTTAGGTCGTTTAGGTTGACTAATGCGTCGGCAGCCTTTATGAGTTTGATGAACGGGGTGTTCAAGCCATTTCTTGATTCGTTTGTTAGTCTTTATTGATGATATTTTGGGCTACTCGAAAAGTGAGGAAAAGCATGTCGACCATCTTCGTATTATTCTGGGTGTTCTTGGCAAACAAAGGTTGCATGCAAAATTTTCTAAATGTGAATTTTGGTTGACTTCTGTTGCATTTTTGGGGCATGTAGTTTCAAAAGAAGGGGTAATGGTAGATCCCCAAGAGATCAAGGCGGTTAAGAATTGGGTTCAGCCTAGCTCTGTAATAGAAGTTAGGAGTTTTGTGGGGCTCGCTAGCTAATATCGTCAATTTGTGAAGAACTTCGCTTCTATTGCCACTCACTTGACAAATTTGACAAAAAAGGAGATACCATTTGAATGGACTAAAAAATGTGCGGAGAGCTTCCAAAAGATAAAGACTCTCTTGACCACCACACATATTCTAGCATTACCGATTGAGGGTAAGGATTCTATTGTTTATTGTAATGCTTCACATTCTGGTTTGGATGTTGCGTTGATGCAGGATAAGAATGTTATAGCTTATGCATCGCGTCAATTGAAGGTGCATGAGAAGAATTACCCAACGCATGATTTGGAGTTGGCAGAGGTAGTGTTCGCTTTTATGATTTGGTGGCATTACCTCTATGGTCTTAAGTGTGAAATGTTTACTGATCATTGTAGTTTGCAGCATGGGTTCACTCAAAAGGATTTGATTATGAGACAGCGAAGGTGGATCGAGTTACTCAAAGATTATGATGTGACCATTCAATACCATCCGGGTAAGGCTAATGTTGTGCCAGACACTTTGAGTTGAAAGGCAGTACGTATGGGTAGTCTAGCTTGCTTGGGTATAACCAAGCGACCTTTGGCTAAGGAAATTCAGACTTTGGAGTTTAAATTCATGTAAATGGGCATCTCAGAAAAAGGTAGGATGTTAGCTATCATTGAAGTAAGGCCACGTTTATGGAAGAAATCAAGGCCAAGCAATTCGAGGATGAAAATTTGAATGAACTCAAGAAGAAGACTGCGATAGGTAAGGCAAAAGAGACCACTCTTGATGCGGAAGGTGTTCTCAGTTTTAAAGGAAAAATTTGTGTTCCTCGAGTTGATGACTTGATTCAAAAGTTGTTGATAGAGTCCCATGGTTCACAATATTCCATTCATCCAGGTGTGACCAAGATGTACCGAGACTTGAAGTAAAATTTATTAGTGGCCGAGCATGAAGAAACATATAACGGAGTTTGTGGCTAAGTGTCAAAATTGTCAACAAGTGAAGTATGAACATCAAAGGCCTGTAGGTTTGCTTTAAAAAATGCCGATTCTGGAATGGAAGTGGGAAAGGATAGCCATGGATTTTGTGGTTGGTCTTCCCAAGACTTTGGGGAAGTTTGATTCTATTTGGGTAGTGGTTGATAAATTGACTAAATCAGCCCATTTTATTTTGGTAAGAATAGATTATAATGCTGAACAATTGGCTGAGGTTTATGTGAAAGAGATAGTGAGGTTGCATGGGGTGCCCCTTTCCATCAACTCAAATCGTGGTACTTAGTTTACCTCCAAGTTTTGGAGGAAATTACATGATGAATTGGGCACACAACTCACGTTTAGTATAGCCTTTCATCCACACATTGACGAGCAGTCGGAGAGGACTATTCAAGTGTTTGAAGACATGTTGAGGGCATGTATGATCGATTTTGGAGGGTATTGGATAAGTTCTTACCTTTGTGTGATTTCTCATACAATAATAGTTATCACTCTAGCATTGATATGGCACCAATTGAGGCATTATATGGGAGGGGATGTAGATCACCCATAGGATGGTTCGAGGCTGGATATATGAAACCTTTGGGGGTTGACTTGGTGAAGGATGCTCAAGGCAAGGTGAAGAGTATTCAAGCTAAGCTTCTAGCAGCCCAGAGTAGACAGAAGAAATATACGGATCATAAGGTAAGAGACATGGCGTTTCAAACTGGTGAGAATGTTCTTTTTAAGGTATCACCCATGAAAGAGGTGATGAGATTTGGCAAGAAGGGCATGCTAAGTCAGCGATACATTGGTCCCTTTGAGATGCTTGAATGTGTTGGACCGGTAGCATATAGATTGGCTTTATCTCCCAACCTATCGGGAGTTCATCAGGTATTTCATGTGTCCATATTGAAGAGATATCATGGTGACGGGGATTACATCATTAAATGGGACTCAATAGTGTTAGACAAAGACCTCCAATTTGAGAAGGAATCAATTGCAATTCTCGATCGTGATGCGCGTAAGTTCAGGACCAAGAAGATTAATTCTATCAAAGTTTAATGGAAGCATCGTCCAGCTGAGGAAGCTACTTGGGAAACTGAGAAGGACATGCGAGACAAGTATCTCCAATTGTTCGTCGATTCAGGTACTACTCCATAACTTCCTTAGACTACTTTTCCTAAGTTTGTCACTCGGGGACGAGTGATGGGTAAATTGGTATCTATTGTAACGACTGGGTTCTGTCGTTATAGAAAAGCCAATAGGGAAAAAATTTTGGGTCAGAAAACTTTTTCGTAGTAACTTGGAATTTTCCAACCTAGTACATATTTGAACAAAATTGAAGTCATTAAAGTCTAGGGAGTTCTGGTAAAAATTGGGTGATTTAATTATGAATCTGATCACATGACTAGCTAGATAAACCGTTAAGGAACCCATACGACTTTACAGAATTGAATTCGGGCAAGTATAACTCTCGAAATTGATCTTAGCGTGAACGGGTAGTTTCTTAGTGTCGTTTGTTGGAGGTGTGTTGTAAAATGGGAGGTTGGAATTCTTAAATAGACCCACTGGTTCTGTGCAAGCCGTTGGGGCGGGAATCTGCCCCCAGGGCGAGGCCCCCATCGAGGGATAGTCACGTTTTAAGTCGTAAATAAATGTCAAACTGTCTTTGTTTTGCAATTTTTGAACTTGAGTGCTAAGGAACGAACCCAGGGCTTTTCTTGATAGTATTCCACCATTCTTGAGGCTAAAGGTAAGATTTTCACTCTCCGAATCCTTTTTTTGATTCGTAAAACGTAATCTAATGGGTAATTATCGATAGGGAAGAGTTTTGATCTGAGAATTATGGTGGGAAAAGTCCTAATTTGGATATTGGAATCATGGGTATGATCTAGCGTTGATATAATTGTTAGTAATTCGGGTAATTAGTGAGTGTTTATTGATTCCCGTGTTATATTGATTGTTTGTAGACAAAGAATAAGCCGAACGAATCAGGAAAGGGAAGAGTCAAGTTTCTGAGGGTTTCAAGCTTGTTTCGAGGTAGGTGATGGTTATGATTCTATGATTATGTAATGTATGTTTGTTCTTGCTCCATTATGATACGTGTATGTATGCGAATGTTGCATTATTGACCACATTAATTGTAAATGAGGATATATATGAATGATGAGTTCCATGAATCATGACTTGATTGTATGGTTATGAGAATGTACTTTGTGATTATGCTTGTGGCTTGTTGAATGGATCGGGTGTTGCGTTCCGACACACTAACTTGGATCGATTGCCACGTTTCGGCATAATTATGGGATCGGTTGCCACGTTCTGGTATAAACATTGGATTGGGTACCACGTTCCGGTATGCTAACTGTTTGGGTTTGGGTTCCATGCCATGAGAGGACCAATGATTTGATATAATTGTGTATCTTGAGAAATGTGAAACTGCACCTTATTCGTAAATGTTGATAGTATTTTATATGTTCGATATATGCATGTGATTATATTGTTGTAATAGCTTATATATGTTGGGATAGCCGCGTGTTCCTACCAGTACACTGTGGTTGTGTACTAATATTGCACTTGCTCTTTCTTTGTTGAGTATAGGGTATCTTCAAGCGGCTATTGATAGACCTCGTTTAGAAGATCAGTGATCGTCAATCGAATTCAAGGGTAAGCCAGTTCTTTCGGGCTGCCATGAGTTCTCCTTTCGTCTATGTCCACATTTTGGACTTAGATTTTCTAGTTAGTTATTAGTTCGTTAGATAGTCTTATGTTTAGTTGGGTTATACTCATTGTTCCTTTAGACTTTGGTTTGTTGTTAGATATTTTGGTACATTGACTTTCAGGTTCTAGGCGTATTTCCGCATTGTTTAGTTGTTAGATCTTTTGGAAGTTTATGGGAACTTCAGTTTTTAGCTATTTAACTTGCTTGTGTAACTTAAATACTTTAGTATTTGATTAGAGTTGGTTAACTAATTAGTATGAATTGTTCTCCCACCGGAGGGTTAGTGTGGGTGCTAATCACGATGGTCTGGGTTGTGACAATATACAATAATAACTTTATCTTTTATGTAAAATTGTTGGTTATTTATGTTCTACTAAAATATAAGAAGAAATAAATTGAAAATTATCTTGTATACTACAAATATATAAAATATTTAATTAAAAAATAACTTCTTATATCATTTAGAAATTCATTCATCTGAAAATACACAAGCATCTCAACTAATTAATTAGAAGAGTGAAAGTAAGTGCATTAATAACGAGTGAAGAGAAAAATGATATTGTGTACAAATATTTTTAATTCTATTAACTTTATAATTACATTTTCATAATATAATGCTTTATTATCAAACATAAAAATATGGAAAACTACCTCAAGTTCTGAAAGTGGGGGATCATAATAGAGTTGAAATGATCCTTGCTTTGTAGTAATATCTCCTTACTTTTCTTGCTACACATTTAAATAAGACATCAAAATTATAAGCATATTTATTTAATGTTATTTGCACTATATATTCACAATTTACAACGTAATTTGAGTTTTTTTTATCATATTATCTTAGACAGTATAAATTTAATCATTTATATAACAAAGGTCGATTATCTGGGTTCTTCAAATATTTTTCACTTCAAAATATACAATCATCTTTGCTAATTAACTGAGGGAGATAATGTGAACAAAATAATGAATAGTGAAGAGAAAATTATAGTGACTACAAATTTTATTTTTGCTAAACTATAAATAATATTTTTTTTATAATATAATAATCTATTATCAACCATAGGTATATAAAAAACTACCTCTTGTTCTGAATTTGGTCGATCATTATAAAATTGAAATGATCTTTCCTCTGAAGTAATACCTACATAATTTTTTTGTTGTACAATAAAATAAAATATCAAAAGTTATAAGCATTATTAATGAAAATTATTTTAACACTAATTTATTATCAAATAATCAAATAGTTTTGATCTTCAATATTAAATCATTTTATTCGATATATATTTAACCTTTCATATAAAAATATTAATCACTAGTATTCTACAAAAGTGTGAAAACAAATTAATTAAAATTAGCAAGTAAGTTATTTGAAAATTCTTTCACCTTAATATATACAATCATTATTGAAGATTGATTCAAAGTATGACATGGTCAATTAAGATTGTTAGTAGTGTCCTATATTCTAGGGCTAGATGTTAGCAAATATGTTGATCGTGGTGCAGTACTTTCTAGTTGTATTTTGGTTAGTAATTAGTTGTTTAGTTAATGGAAGTAGTGGTCATTTAGTGACTTAGTAGTTTGTTATTTTTAATTCTATATAAAGTTGTACTTTCCTGTGATTTCAAACTGAAAATTAGAAAAGACTTCAACATACAATTCTATGTTACTTGTTAAAGTTTTCCTACCTATTTACTCCAACATCTTTGGCATCAGAGCCATGGCAAGTAATGACAATGCATTGAGTGTGGCACAACTACTCATTCCCGTCTTCATGGGAGAAAGCTACGAATTCTGGAGTATTCGTATGAAAACAATACTCAAATCTCAAGATCTTTGGGACTTGGTAGAACGAGGATTTGCAGATCCTGACGAAGAAAATAGACTACGAGACAGTAAGAAAAAAGATGCTAAAGCACTGGTTTTTATTCAGCAGGCAGTTCATGTTAGCCACTTTTCACAGATCACAGCAGCAACCACATCAAAGCAAGCTTGGTCCATTCTGCAGAAGGAGTTTCAAGGTGATTCAAAGGTCATTGTGGTGAGATTGCAATCACTTCGGCGTGACTTTGAAACCTTGATGATGAAAAATGGAGAATCAATTGTTGATTTCTTGTACAGAGCAGTGGCAATTGTCAGCAAAATTCAATCATTTGGCGAGAAAGTTACTGATCAAAAGATTGTGGAAAATATACTGCGAAGCTTGACTCTAAAATTCGATCATGTAGTTGCTACTATAGAAGAGGCTAAGGATCAATCAGTTTTTTCCTTTGATGAACTGATGGGATCTTTTCAAGCCCATGAGGCGAGACTCAATCGATCTATTGAAAAGAATAAAGATAAATAATTCCAGGTGAAGGAAGCAACAACCAAATATGGTGAGAACAATGGTCCAGCAAGCAGAGGTCAAGGAAAAGGAGGATTTTGTAGTGGTCGAGGTCGTGGCTATGAAAGAGGCAGAGGAAGGAATGATGGGCATAGGCAGTCCAATGAGCAAAGTAACACAAAGAATGGCATTCAATGTCATCATTGTCAACGCTACGGGCATATAAAGTCTAATTGCTGGTATAAAGACCAGAAAATAAACTTTGCAGCAACAGAAAATGAGGAAGAGAATTATCTCTATATGGCTTGCATTGATACAGATCACAAGCCAAGTGATGTATGGTTTGTAGATAGTGGTTGTTCAAATAATATGACAGACACCAAATCTTTGTTTCAGGATCTAGATGAGAAGCAAAAGAAAAAGGTGCAGCTTGGCAACGCAAAAGAGATGCAGGTTGAAGGAAAAGGCAACGTGGGTATTAACACTAGCCACAACAAAGTAAACATGTTGGACAACGTTCAATTTGTACCTGATTTAGGATACAATTTGTTGAGTGTTAGACAACTAATGTCTGATGGGCAATTCTCTTTGGTTTGATGACGATGCTTGTGTCATTATAAACAAGAAGTTAGGCAAAATGATTCGCATCACTATGACGCCAAACAAGATGATGAGTCGAAGTTGTGGCATTTGAGGTATGGTCACCTAAATATAAAGGGCCCGAAATTGCTAGTTGACAAACTTATGGTTCTTGGACTACCAAATATTGATTCTATTGAATTGTGTGAAGGGTGCATTTATGGAAAACAAACTAGGAAGTCTTTTCCTATTGGAAAAGCTTGGAGGGCTTCAAAGTGTCTTGACATGTTGATTTATCTTGACCTATGCATACTATATCATTTGGTGGGAGTCGTTATTTTCTACTATTTACTGATGATTGTAGTCGCATGAGTTGGGTCTATTTTTTAGAAAGCAAATCAGAACATTTCAAAAATTCAAGTACTTTAAAGCCCAGGTTGAGAAGCAAAGTGGTATGTGCATAAAAACTTTTCTCACAGATAGAGGCGGCGAATTCTTGTCCAAGGAGTTTAATCTCTTTTGTGAGGAAAATGGCATTCACAGGGAGCTGACAACACCTTATACTCCGGAGCAAAATGGTGTTGCTGAGCGAAAAAATTGCACTGTTGTGGAGATGGCAAGAAGCATGTTACAAGCGAAGGGAGTTCCGAATCAATTTTGGGCTAAAGCTGTAGCGACATCAGTCCATTTATTGAATTTGTCTCCAACAAAGGTTGTTATGTATCAAACTCCATTTGAATCTTGGAAGGGTAGAAAACCAACTGTAAGTTATTTAAGAATTTTTGGTTGTATTGCTTATGCTTTGGTAAATTCCCAATTTCGTCATAAGTTGGATGAAAAATTTGAAAAATGTGTTTTTATTGGTTACTGCACAATCTAAAGCATATAGACTATATAATCCTCTTAGTAGAAAGATTTTAATTAGAAGGGATATAGTATTTGATGAAATGGCAAGCTGGAATTGGAGTGGAAGCAACGATAAGATGCAAGAGGAAATTCCTATGCCCACTGGAATCCCTTTTGATGCAATTCAGCAGCCAACTCCTACAATTACAGCAGCCGATTCTAGTACCACTTCTCCAGATTCATTTTCTTCAACTTCAAGGAGCAGAAAGTCTTCATCTACTACTTTTGAAGAGTCTTCAGATGGGCCAATTCTATTAAGAAGCTCAACAAGGCTTAAAAAGCCGAACCCCAAGTACGCCAATGACATGTATACAACTTGTCAATTTTCTTTTGCTATTTCAGATCCTACACATTATGAAGAAGCAGCTGAAAAGGAAAAGTGGCAGAGAGCGATGTTAGAAGAAATGAAATCTATCAAAAAGAATGGCACATGGGAGATGGTGGAATTTCCAAAAGACAAAAATGCAATTGGTTTGAAATGGGTGTTCAAGACAGAGTTTGCAGCGGATGGGAGCTTACAGAAGCATAAAGCTCGTCTTGTGGCAAAAGGATATGCGCAACAATATGGTATTGATTTTGAATAAATATTTTCTCCGGTTGCTCGATTTGAAACTGTTAGACTTGTTCTAGCATTGGCTACACAGTCACAATGGCTAGTTTATCAATTTGATGTCAAGTCGGCATTTGTCAATGGAGACCTACAAGAAGAGGTCTATGTAGCACAACTAGAAGGTTTCATAAAGAAGGACAATGAAACAAAGGTCTACAAACTAAAAAAGGCATTGTATGGTTTGAAGCAAGCCCTTCGAGCATCGAGAAGCGGCACTCCCGCCAGCTTCCATAGAGCGGTGATAAGACCAGGGAGGAAGAACGCATTCTTGTTACCCTAGTAAAACATCTTCCACTCCGAGATAATCTGGTCCCCCACATCAATCTCAATGCCCTTTATGGCACACGCCACCACCAAAGCCCGAGAGAAGGTTATGTCGGTGCGGTTGCCCGACGGTCGGATCCTCATGGTAACCAAGTGTAGCAACCTCTTAGCATCAGGTGACCAATCTGTACTAGTGATGCCCTCTTTCATAGCCCAGTAGTCTCGGTCCGTGTGCGCACACTCAATCAGGGTGCCCCTCAGCCAGTCTAGATCCATCTCCCATAGCTTAGCCTCATACTCTGCTTTCGACACCTCAGGAAACTCCAGCGCCTCATCAATAACTGTGGCATTCAGGGGGACGTCAACTCCTTGAATACGGATGACGCGGTGAGGTTCATCCCAGAGAATAGTAGGGAGAATAGCGTAGAACTCCCTCACCCAAGTAAAACGAGCATCCAGGGGAGCCTCCGTCAGTGGGGCCCATCCAAACTCCATAAGTCAAGAGTGGAAGGCAGGAGCTTTCTCCTCCAAATTCAGCAAGTGAAAACCCCGCTCATAACAAAATTTAGTATTCTGATGGTCATGATATCGTTCCCGACTAACAGCATCGGGAAACAAGACAAAAGACAGATTTTCCTCGTTGATGGCAGCCATTTAGATAAGTCTGGAAGTTATGAAAGATTTACGTTAGAATGCGATAGGATAGTCTGTTTATGACTAAAATAAGAAGAGAGAAAATTCGGTGTTAAGGGTGCAGGCCACTGTCTGGCGTATCCCACCATAGCGGTCATAATCCCGCCAAGGCGGGATTATGAAGGCCACCATAGCGGGATGAACACTAGGCACGATAATGGTGCCTCTTTGTCCTAAAACCTCTATTTTCGACAGAATTTCAGCAGATCAGAGTATATCAACTACCCTAGAACCTAAATAAGTAATTATTTTGGCAAAATAACTCATAAATGAAGCCTAAATTGGAGTTTTACACCAAGGGACCTTTCAACTCCCCCAGCCCATTTTTTGTATCGATTTAACGGTAATTTTATGAAATCCTTACGCCCAGGAGGTTGTGAAGATTTTGGGGACGTAAAGGAAGTACCCATGCTACGTTCTCCTAACAAATCAATCAACCTAGTTCATTTTCAAATAACTACCCGGAAACCGTTTCTACGCAATTTGACAAGTAGCATGCCATCATTGTTAATCAAATCTGGAAGTAAAGGGTGCAAGAACGAGAATTTTACCTTAATTTGACGTTCCGAGAAAGCGAGTTGAAAGGATTTTCGGGGAAGTTCTGAGAGAATAGGAGGAAATGGGGGAAGTTTCATTTTCCCCCTACGTATTGGTTCCCGATCTCCCACTTTAGCGGGTGATCTATCGCCACAACGGCCTCGCCTTAGCGGGAGGGCTGTCGCCCTGGCGGGTTCAGGTTGTGTAATTTGGGACGTAATTTTTTTTCTTTCTTTGAACATTGCGTCATATCCCTAACTGGTCTCTTAAAGTATAGAACCTGTCGTGGATCGCTCGATAAATAAAAACCATCCCCATTCGCGAATTGGTAATGGACCAAGTTGTTAGACAAAAATAATACGAGATAGGATACGTGATGACCCATGCACTAGTCGTTTGGGGATGAACGAGGGGTAAATTTGTATCTATTGTAATGACCCGAACCGTCATTCTTTAGGAGAAACAAAAATTCGGTAAAATTCAGTGTCATTGTCACGCCAGACTGGTCTGTTGCCGCTAGGGCAGCGACGCCAGGGAGGGTTAAGTTGGCGCTCTGTGGTAGTGTGGTAGATGGTAGTGTGGTAGGTAAGTATTTTATTTTAAAGATTTTATTATAATATTTTTTTGCTAGGTGTCTTAATCTTCATATCTCTTTAATGTTATTTTTTGGTAGTGTGAAATTCATGGTAAAATGTAATAATATTTATTGTAATATTCTTCCGATAGTTTTAATCTGAATAATTCTTTAATATTATTTATGATGTATTCTAGATATAACATATCTTCGGTTCTTTGGTACATATATAAATTTTCCTCCATTAATTGTTCTAATAGTTTTATATCTTCCATAGATTCTATCCAATATTATAAATATTAGTAGTTCATTTTAATCTGAATTTATTTCTAAATCATACCATTCTATTCTTTCAAAGTCTAAATCATGTAGGTCTATTTCATACCATTCTTGATTTAATATACCTTCTGATTCGTAATCATTAAATATTTTTTCCCATATTATTCTTCTTAATTCGATTATTTCTATATTTTTAAGTACATATAAGATTAAAGTTTCGTAGTTTTTTATCATTTCATCATGTATGTATGTAGTCATGTTCTTTATTATGCAGGTTTTTTATTTCAAATTATTCCTTCCTATCATATTTATAATTGATTAAATTCATATTAGATCATTATGAACTAGATTATCTTTATTATGCTTTCCTGTCACTACTAGCATCATACTTTAGCGGATATTTCCTTCTTATCAGCGCCTCAACTTTGTTTACTCCCCTAAACGGCTTCCTCGCCTACCGGTTTCAACATTAGGATGGCATAGTATAGAAGTTTTCTCCCTGTTTCCAGTGTGCTAATAAACTAGAAATCATGATTCAAATAATTCTAATACATAATAACTGACATAAATTTATTCAATCATATATATGATATTCAGGAATATATGAAATTAGTTCCGCATATTTTTTGAACAATATACCTTTGCCTCTTGCTTAGCCATGCTATCTGAAATATCTTATTGGATTTCAGATTTTTTCTCCATTTATCTAAATGCTAAATTTTTAGTTGAGAGAGTTTTTTGAAAGAAAGTTTTATATATCAGGCATTGCCTCTATTTCATTTACATATATCCTCCCTTATATAGAGAAGAATTATCACGTACTACTTACAATAATGTGCTACTTACACCTACCATTCCTACTACTTACACTTACCCATATTATTGTTACACTTGTCCATACTTGCCCATACTTGCCCATACTCTTTATTACATTTGTCCATCCTACTTTTAATATGCACATGCACGCTTCCTACTTTATTGACTATTTTACATTACATTCAATAATAAGACTAGTAGAATTTACAAGTGTCTTCTTTCCCTTATCTCCTTCCGTCCTTATCTTCTTTTTATCTTCTTTTTCTTGTCTTCTTCTTCTTATCTTCTTCCGTCTTATCTTATTAGATCATTCCGGCTGGACATCTGGAATTATATTATCTTCTCCGTTGCACTTTGAACATATATGGTCCGGGTATTTATGACCAATTAGCTTGCAATATCTGGTTAATAATTCTATTGAAATAAATCTTTCTTTTAGTGCTCGTGTCGTAGGTCATTCTTCTGGCTTTAGTAGTGATAAAATCCATCTTTGGATTTCATCCATATCTGTTTTCCTTAGCTCCCTTGAATTGGAATAAATCATTAGCTGGTCTCTTTCATAGTAGCTCCATATAGCGTTTCCGTTTAAATAGTTATTTGCTAGCTCTTGTATAATCGTTGATATACCAATTATCCGTTTGTTGGCATAAAAACTTGGTATCTCTATTTTGCATATATCTTCTTGTTGTCTGATCTTCGGGTATAATCATATCTTTAGTTAATCCTATCTTGATAACCTGTATTGGAGGTTTTATTTCCTCGTATAATATCTCTGCTGGTGCTGTATAGAATTTTATGAAAAATAAATTTCCTTTCGTAACTCTTTTGTATGTGACGAATGCTTTATGTAGTTCTGGTATTCCACTAACTTCTTCTCCATCATATGTGTATACGGTATTTAACAGTCCGTAGTTGTAACATGTTCTTACTAAATTAGCATTAGTTTTCGGTTGTGCAATTAACTTGTTATATCCTGGTAACTTTTGTGTCAAATAATCCTGGTTTGGTTCTTTTGTAGTTGATCTGGGGTTGCGGTTTAAATAGGTTTGGATTTTGTGGATATTTTCAATATAGGTTCGTGTGATGTAGTTATATGTCTTTTTCTCATTTTGGTTTTGCAAACTATCTGCGTATGTAGATGTTTGTGGTTCTATGGACACATGTCTAGGTGCCCTTTGGGTAAATGGTTTTGCGAATAGCTGGTTTAAGTTAGCATTTTTATGTTGTTTATCGCTAACTTGTTTGCTTGTACCTGCAGCTATATTTAAACAAACATTATGGGTTTTAAGGAGTTTCCCATCGTCTCCTTTTAGCTCTGGCGTTTTTCCGTCTTCCGATCGATGTAGCTTCGCATTTTTATAGTCATGTTGCTGACTAGCTTTAGACTTTAGATTATCTTCATCAGTCTTTAGCTTTTGTATCTCGTTGTCCATACTATCCACTTTTGTACAAAGTGTAGTAATGACTTTGAGTATCTTTTCAATTGTATCTTCTTCCTCAGTCTCAGTTTGAGTAGCTTTCTCGTGATAGGTAATCTGCAACAATATTCTTATCAATTTTTATTAGTTCAATTGTAAATGTAAAATTTAATATATTTAATACCAATCTCCTTATTTCTTTTGTTGTAACCGAATCTTGTATTTTTCTTGTTAGCCACCATTTTACTTGTGTATTATCTGTTCTTATAATAAATTCGTTGTATACAATATATGGTTCAAATGATAATAAACACTTATATACTGAATATAATTCTTTCCTATTTATTTCCCATCTTACTTCTGCATTAGTAAATGTTCCTGAATAATATCTACAATGATGTTCTATTTTTCCTTCTCCATACCTATATTTTAATACTCCTCCATAATTCTTTTCACTAGCGTCGGATTCTACTATATAAGTCAATTTTTTATTTTCATCCGGGTGATAACATAACACTCGTGTCTCACAAATTCTCCTCCTAAATAGAACTCTACATGCCCTTAGTCCTTAGATATAGATTTCCATTAAATTTACATCTGCACACAAATGTAACACTCTAATAAAAAATTTCAAACAAAAATCTTTGTTACCCTCAAATAAATTACGGTTAAAATTGAACTTATCAAGTTGAAGGAAAATCCTATTAGACTAAAGTTGAACCTGTCAAGATGAAGGAAAATCCAACCAATAATAATGAACTAGGCATACGCAGAACGATAAATATCCTTGAGCTATGATCAAAATCTCAAAAACACCGCCTGATAGTTTCACTAGGCATACACCGTCAAAAGTTAATTCTCAATAGCGTCTATCTTAGATTTATCAACCTCAACACCCCTTGAACTCACAACAAATACCAAGAAAACAACTTCATCAACATAGAATGAACACTTTTCAAAATTAGCATAAAGTTGTTCCTTCCTAAGCATATCAAACACACATCGCAAATAATCTATAAGCTCATGCATGATTTTACTATAAATCAAGATATCATCAAAATAGACAGCTGATGCTTATCATGACCAACGACACTAACCTACGGTACAAGTGTCTACGATCGTCGATAATATAGTAACCCAACTAAAGGTTGGGGTCGTGTCCCAAGGGAGTGGTAGTGAAAATAGTAGTTAGGATAAAATTTTGTTCTAGTTAGCTGTAGTTTGAGAAATTATCGAACAAAAACAAAGTAAATTCAAGTAGGTGACACCAAAGTATCAAATATCAATGGGGTTTTGTCACAAGTAGTAAAACCAACAAAAGTAAACAAGAAAATCAAGTATCGGGGAAAGTTCTTGGGATGTGACCGCAATACAAGTTGAGATAAATCGTTGGGTACATGCTTTCGATAGGAAAATTACAAGATAATAGTGAATAGGCTAAGCTTTAGATGGAAATAAGTTCCCTCTCGGGCAACTTACCCCGTTTCAAATGAGTCCCTCTTGGACGCCCACTTGCCGCATGAAGACCAGTGTACGCCTTACCCCACTCACTCTTTCGAGATGAGTATTAGGATATGGGACTAGGGTTCACCCTCTCAGGCTAAACCTCATGTCGACCCACTCCTTAGGACATCAGTCTAGTGGTCTTGGTTTCGCGACCTCCCTCTCGGACAAGCCGAAAACACATGGGTGTTTTTGTATTTGCAACTACAAACCCATTAAATTAAACCACAACCACTAGGTGAAATCACCATTAAAATATATCTAACCTATTAGCAAGCAAGAACCAACAACAATATCAACACATATTTGCTAAATCACACCCCAAGAATGGGGATTTTTAGCCACACATCAAGAAATAACAAAATACACCTAAAATGATAGTACAATCAAATGGGCATAAGAAATTAAACCTTGATTTAAGCAAAGGGAGAAGAATAGAGAAGACCCACTACCAACTTGGGATAGATGAACTCTTTTCTTCAAGTTCCCAAAACCATCTCCAAACTTGAGAGAAAATATCTAAAACGTATTATTCTATTGTAAATAAAACTAATAATGTTCAACTCCCTAAAAATTAATAAAAATTTTAGTATTTACAGACTTCAGAAATTAGTGTTGGTGGATCATTCGGCGACTTTAGTCGGAATTGCCGATTAACTCAGCGATTCGCCCTTTGGTGTAGTCGTCGCCGGGTTGCACTAGCCTTCAACATCGTCGTGCTCTGTATCATTGGGCGACATAGTACTGCTTCGGGGATATATTCGGTGGCACACTGACTGCTTCTTTCATCGCGTTTTTGATCCTGCTCCTTCAGGGCTTTGCATACTGGAACAAAGGCCGGAGTGCGTCCCTTTGGCGAATCGCCAAGTGTTCTTGGAGATGCTCAGGCTTCAGCTTCTTCGTTCTTTTCAGCCTTTTTGTTCCTTTTTCCCCTAAGTGTCCATGCTTTCACTAAAACTTCAAATACCTGAAACTTAAGAGTTTTCATCAAATATTGAGAAAGAATAAGCATTCGAGGACACTATTCTTCTCAAAATAAAGCCCTAAATAAGTCCAATTTGTGGACTCATCAACACCCCCAACTTAAACTTTTGCTTGTCCTCAAGCAAACTCAAGTTCAGCCGTTCAAAAAGGGTGTCTCAAACAGTGCTACACAAGACTCAATCATAAATGCACACAACAAGACTCAATTTACTTATGCAAGGATCAATTGTGCACTCAAAGATTCAAGTTGTGACACACCATTACCAAAGATTCTCATGCTCACAATACTTGCTACTTGTGCAAGTTCAAGCTTAACAAAAAATATCTAAATGCCCTCACATAAAGAATGATTCCATATTCACACACAGAGGTTAATCAATTCAAGCTCAGGAATTAGATGCAATGCTCACACTCAAAAAGAGGAACACAATGCATGTTTTCACCCATAGGTTTGCCCTTATTTTCCAATCAACTTTCGATTCGACTTACTCAAGATCAAAAAGGTCTTTTTAAGGCTTGTAATGGGGTTGAGTGTAAATGTATGGTCGTTTAGGCTCAATGACTTTTTCATCCTAGTCAGGTGTGGTGTTCTCAAGGCATTCCCTTCTTTCCCTTTTTCTATTCTTTTTCTAGTACTTCTAAGTCATCTTTTATTCACCTCCATTGATTGCTTGGAAACCTGATTTCCTTTGTACATTATTCCACAAACTTTTTTTTGAAGGGGTTCTATTTTTATGCAATACCATGGGTTAAAGGGGGACTTTTCTTGCACTTCTTGACTTCTCCTTTTCCTTTTCACCACAAGCCCAACTTAGGCTTTTGGCCTGAGTTGGCTATTCGCTAAACCACAAATCAAAATGATTATAGGTAGTGGGTCAAGTAAGGTCTAAGGTTCATCAAGGTTCTTCCAAAGAAAGGTAAGGCTCAAAGGGTGTTCAAAAGAGTTTCACACGCTCACGAGTAGGCCACAAAATAGGTATATGTCAAATTTGGCTCACACTCTTTAAAGTTGCTTAAGATCATCTCAAGAGGAAACCTTTCTATATCAATCAGACTAACGGGGCAAATTCAAGGTTTATTCATGCATGGTTCAAAGTAAGCTCATCACACAAGGCATCGACACTTAAGTCAAACAAGACTACACTTTCGCTAGTGTGCAAGGGTCATTACAAGAGAATCAATTTGAGAAATGGCTAATCACAGTGAGATGTAAAGAGTTCACATATTGTCTATGCAACTTCATTTGTACTCGCCGTAGCTGCACATTCATGTTTGTTCTATTGAGAGCACTATTCAAGTCATTGGTATTGATCAAAATTGAAACTTGAATTTGTACAAGAACAGTCACTTTCAACACAAGAGGTGGCGAAAATTTTCAAAAAATGAAAATTTTTTGGAAGGGTCAAAATTATTATTCAATTAAACCCAAAAGAGAACCATAACCTCAAACAATTTCAATTAAACCCAAAAGAGAGCCATAAGCTCAAACAATTGCAAAGCAACTTTTAAAAACACAATTAAAAATAGACAATCCAAATGTACACCAAAACACAAGTATCTGAAACAAGCGAAGCAAGGTGGGCCTCACCCCACCACAAATAAAAACATTGTCCTCAAATGCAAAAAACAAAAAAAATCATTGCAAATGAGTAAAACATTGCTAAAAATAAATTCGGGGTTCAGAAAACCAACCTTAGATGCTGATTAAAATACTTTTGAAATGCTAGGCGGCAATGTAATCCACTCCAAGCACTAATTATCGACTACAATACTAAAGGCAAGCAATAATCTAAAAAATATTACCTTGATGTGTAGTTGAGAAGTTAAAAAGGAGTGAGAGTGGGAAAATATAAAAATCTAAGATTTTTGGCACTTTATAATCGTTCAGCTCTGGTCCTTTCGGCGATGTTAGTCAACTCGCCGACCCACTCAGCGGTCTGCTAAGTGGTCATTTATCTCGCCCTTTCTTCAAAATCTTAAATTTTCTGGGGTGATATCGGCGGTCTTCATCGAGATGGCCAAGCAGGTTGGGGATGCGTCAAGCTGCTTTTCGAGTTCGCCAAGTTTTACAGGCTCAGTACAACCTTGTATTGAGCCAAACGGCGAATCCAATCAGGCTCGACGACCTATTCAGCGACATACAGATGGACTTTCTGCTCGCCAACCTGAGATTTTCCACACTTTCCTCGATTTATCTGCAACATCAACACACCATTATTTATTAAAGTAAAATCCTAAACTTACGACCTCAGGTTGCCTCCCAAGAAGCACCTTATTTAAAGTTGTGGCACGACACAACTCCTCACTCATGTTCCATTAGTGAGGTTTGCCTCATTTTCATGAGGCCACCCCTCTTTTGGCTCTAGGTGGAGAACCTGCATACACAAACAATAAACAAAGAAAAACAAAACTAAAAGTAAAATTAGTAAAAACTACACTAAAAAGAACAAAAAACTCTAGTTAACTACATTTTCACGTGACACCACTCTCCGGCAGCAACGCCATTTTGATGTTTATCGTGACCAACGACACTAACCTACGATATGAGTGTCTACGATCATCGATAATATTGCAACCCAACTAAAAGTTGGGGTCATGTCCCAAGGGAGTGGTAGTGAAAATAGTAGTTAGGCTAAAATTTTGTTCTAGTTAGCTTTAGTTTGAGAAAATATTGAATAAAAACAAATTAAATTCAAGTGGGTGACACCAAAGTATCAAATATCAATAGGGGTTTTGTCACAAGTAGTAAAAACAACAAAAGTAAACAAGAAAATCAAGTATGGGGGAATGTTCTTGGCGTGTGACCGCAACACAAGTTGAGATAAATTGTTGGGTACATGCTTTCGATAGGAAATTTGCAAGATAATAGTGACTAGGCTAAGCTTTAGAAGGAAATAAGTTCTCTCTTGGGAAACTTACCCAGTTTAAAATGGTTTCCTCTCGGACACCCATTTGCCGCATGAAGACCATCCTACGTCTTACCCCACTCACTCTCTCGAGCTGAGTGTTAGGATATGGGACTAGGGTTCACCCTCTCGGGCTAAACCTCATGTCGACCCAGTCCATAGGCCATCAGTTAGGTGGTCTTGGTTTCGCGACCTCCCTCTCGGACAAGCCGAAAACACATGGGTGGTTTTGTATTTGCAACTACAAGCCCATTAAATTAAACCTCAACCACTAGGTTAAATCACCATTAAAATACATCTAACGTATCAGCAAGCAAGACCCAACAACAATATCAACACATATTTTCTAAATCACACCCCAAGAATGGGGGTTATTAGCCACACATTAAGAAATAACAAAATATACCTAAAATGATAGTAAAATCAAATGGGTATAAGAAATTAAACCTTGATTTAAGCAAAGGAAGAACAGTAGAGAAGACTCACTTCCAACTTGGGGAAGATGAACTCCTTTCTTCAAGTTCCCAAAACCCTTTCCAAACTTGAGAGAAAATGTCTAAAAAGTACTATTCTATTGTAAATAAAAATAATAATGTTTGACTTCCTAAAATTAATAAAAAGTTTAGTATTTATAGACTTTAGAAATTAGTGTTGCTGGATCATTCGGAGACATTAGTCAGAATCGCCAATTAACTCGGCGATTCGCCATTTGGTGTAGTCGTCACCGTCTTGCACTAGCCTTCAACATTGTTGTGCTATGTGTCATTAGGCGACATAGTACTGCTTCGCAGATCTATTTGGTGGCACGCCGACTGCTCTTTTGATCGCCTTTTTGATCCTGCTTCTTCAGGGCTTCGCGTACTGGAAAAAGGGCGGAGTGCGTCCCTTTGGAGAATAGCCAAGTGTTCTTGGCGATGCTCAGGCTTCATCTTCTTCATTGTTTTCAGCCTTTTTGTTCCCATTTGCGCCTAAGTGTCCATGCTTTCACTAAACTTCAAATACCTGAAACTTAAGAGTTTTCATCAGATATTGAGAAAAAATAAGCATTCGAGGACACTATTCTTATCAAAATAAAGCCCTAAATAAGTCCAATTTGTGGACTCATCAACACCCCCACCTTAAACTTTTGCTTGTCCTCAAGTAAACTGAAGTTCAGTCGTTCAAAAAGAGTGCCTCAAATAGAGCTACACAAGACTCAATTATGAATGCACACAACAAGACTTAATTTATTTATGCAAGGTTCAGTTGTGCACTCAAAGATTCAAGTCGTAACACACCATTACCAAAGATTCTCATGCTCACAATACTTGCTACTTGTGCAAGTTCAAGCTCAACAAAAAATATCTTAATGCCCTCACATAAAGAATGATTCCATATTCACAAACAGAGGTTAATCAATTCAAGCTCAGGAATTAGATGCAACGCTCACACTCAAAAAGAGGAACACAATGCATGCTTTCACCTATAGGTTTACCCTTATTTTCCAATTAACTTTCGATTCGCCTTACTCAAGATCAAAAAGGTCTTTCTAAGGCTTGTATGGTCATTTAGGATCATTGACTTTTTCATCCTCGTGAGGTGTGGTGTTCTCAAGGCATTCACTTCTTTCCCTTTTTCTATTCTTTTTCTAGTGCTTCTAAGTCATCTTTTTTTTCACCTCTATGGATTGCTTGGAAACCCGATTTTTTTTGTACTTTATTCCACAAACTCTTTTTTTTAAGGGGTTCCATTTTTATGCAATACCATGGGTTAAAGTGGGACTTTTCTTACACTTTTTGACTTCTCCTTTTTCTTTTCACCACAACCCCAACTTAGGCTTTTGGCCTAAGTTGGCTATTCGCTAAACCACAAATCAAAACGATTATAGGTAGTGGGTCAAGTACGGTCTAAGTTTCATCAAGGTTCTTTCAAAGAAAGGTAAGGCTCAAAAGGTGTTCAAAAGAGTTTCACACGCTCACGGGTAGGCCAAAAAAGAGGTATATGTCAAATTTGGCTCACACTCTTTAAAGTTGCCTAAGATCATCTCAAGAGGACACCTTTCTAAATCAATCATACTAACGGGGTAAATTATGGGTTTATTCATGCATGGTTCAAAGTAAGCTCATCACATAAGGCAACGACACTTAAGTCAAACAACACTACACACTTTCGCTAGTGTGCAATGGTCATTACAAGAGAATCAATATGAGAAATGGCTAATCACAACAAGATCAAAGAGTTCATATATTGTCTATGCAACTTCATTTGTTCTCATCGTAACTGCACATTCATGTTTATTCGATTAAGAGTACTATTCAAGTCATCGGTATTGATCAAAACTGAGACTTGAATTTGTACAATAACATCCACTTTCAACACAAGAGATGGCGAAAATTTTCAAAAATTGAAAATTTTCCGGAAGGGTCAAAATTATTTTTCAATTAAACCCAAAAGAGAGCCATAAGCTCAAATAATTTCAATTAAAACCAAAAGAGACCCATAAGCTCAAACAATCGCAAAGCGGTCTTTAAAAACACAATTAAAAACAGACAACCCAAATGTACACCAAAACACAAGTATCCGAAACAAGCAAAACATGGTGGGCCTCACCCCACCACAAATAAAAACATTTGTCTTCAAATGCAAATAACAAAAAAAATTATTGCAAATGAGTACGAAATTGGTAAAAATAAATTCGGGGTTCAGAAAACCAACCTTAGATACCGATTAAAATACTTTTGAAATGATAGGCGGCAATGTAATCCACTCCAAGCACTAATTATCGACTACAATACTAAAGGCAAGCAATAATCTAGAAAATATTACATTGATGTGAAGTTGAGAAGTTTAAAAGGAGGGAGAGTGGGAAAATTTTAAAAATTTAAGATTTTTGGCACTTTATAACCGTTCAGCTCTTATCCATTCGGTGATGTTAGTCAACTCGCCGACCTACTCGCGGTCCGCCGAGTGGTCATTTATCTTGCCCTTTCTTCAAAATCTTAAATTTTCTAGGGGTGAGATCGACGGTATGCATCGATAGCCAAGTAGGTTGGTGATGCGCCGAGCTGCTTTTCGAGTTTGCCGAGTTTTACAGGCTCTGTACAACTCTTGTATTGAGCCAATCGGCGGATCTACTCGGGCACGCCGACCTGTTTAGTGACTCGTGGAATGGACTTTCTGCTCGCTAGCCTGATATTTTCCACGCTTTCCTCGATTTATCTACAACATCAACACACCATTATTTATAAAAGTAAAATACTAAATTTACGACCTCGGGTTGCCTCCCAAGAAGTGCCTTATTTAACAGTGTGGCACGATGCAACTCCTCACTTAAGTTCCATTAGTGAGGTTTGCCTCATTTTCATGAGGCCACCTTCTTTTGACTCTAGGTAAAGGACCTGCATACACACACAATAAACAAAAAAAAAACAAAACAAAAAGTAAAATTAGTAAAAACTACACTAAAAAGAACAAAAGCTCTAGTTAACTACATTTTCATCTGACACCACTCCCCGGCAGCGGCGCCATTTTGATGCTTATCGTGACTAATGACACTAACCTACGATACGAGTGTCTATGATCGTCGATTATGTAGTGTCCCAAGGGAGTGGTAGTGAAAATAGTGGTTAGACTAAAATTTTGTTCTAGTTAGCTGTAGTTTCAGAAATTATCGAATAAAAACAAAGTAAATTCAAGTAGGTGACACCAAAGTGTCAAATATCAATGGGGGTTTTGTCACAAGTAGTAAAAACAACAAAAGTAAATAAGAAAATCAAGTATGGGGGGAAGTTCTTGGGGTGTGACCATAATACAAGTTGAGATAAATCGTTGGGTACATGCTTTCAATAGGAAATTTGCAAGATAATAGTGACTAGTCTAAGCTTTAAATAGAAATAAGTTCCCTCCTGGGAAACTTAACTCGTTTCAAACGGGTTTCTCTCGGACACCCACTTGCCACATGAAGACAATCCTATGCTTTACCCCACTCACTCTCTCGAGTTGAGTGTTAGGATATGGGACTATGGTTCACCCTCTCGGGCTGAACCTCATGTCGACCCACTCCTTAGGCCATCAGTCTAGTGGTCTTGGTTTCGCGACCTCCCTCTCGGGCAAGCCAAAAACACATGGGTGGTTTTGTGTATGCAGCTACAAACCCATTAAATTAAACCACAACCACTAGGTGAAATCACCATTAAAATACATCTAACTTATCAGCGAGCAAAATCCAACAACAATATCAACACATATTTCCTAAATCACACCCCAAGAATGGGGCTTTTTGCCACACATCAAGAAATAACAAAATACACCTAAAATGATAGTAAAATCAAATGGGTATAAGAAATTAAACCTTGATTTAAGCAAAGGAAGAAGAATAGAGAAGACCCACTTCCAAATTGGGGAAGATGAATGTCACGACCCAAGCCTAGGGCCTAGACGTGACATGGCGAATGAGGAACCCGAAGGAACCCCAAACAAGCCTCTCAAACTTGTCATCACACTTCATCGGTCGCGGAAGTACAATCAACATTAATTAACGGGAAATAGGGACTAAGGGCAAACCATTTCAAAATGACATCATAGAACAAGAGTCAAGCTCATTTACAAAATACTTGTCCAACGCACACCTCTACATACATAGATAGGACGGGGGCCATGACATACTACCGGCTCCCCTCATAGTCAAAATACAATTGCAAGCTAAAGTCTCAAAACATAGGAGTAGGAAACATAACATAGCCCTCGAATCATTGAGGACTCACCAACAAACTCGGATAAGCACCGTACTAGCCACGTGAATGGAGAGAAGGATCAAGAGTAGCTCCGGTCCCTACATGGTGACATCATGTAGGCAAAATATGCGTTAGTACTTGGAATGTACTAAGTATGCGGGGTGCAACACAACAATAGACAAGGACACAATCGAAATACAAGAAATAGTTTCATAGGCATTATGAATAACAATATGAGGATGCATGATCAAAGTGAAGTCAAAACATGTTTAAGTAAATCTATACTAATAGTAGATATCATATGTGTATGCATGATCCAACCAATCTATAACCCCAACTTAGGATGGGGGATGCCGTTCACACCCGGACACCCTGGTGGCAAGGTATAAACCCCTCACATGGTTGATGTTGGTCACACCCCAAGCATCCTAGGTGGTGAGATATAAACCTCTCACATGGTTGATGTTGGTCACACCCCAAGCATCCTAGGTGGTGAGATATAAACCTCTCACATGGTTGTCCGGTTCTTTTCCCCCGGACCGGGCATGGTCATGCAACACTTTATATAGGAAATTCCCATTAGGCTCTAATGCAATCTCACGTATGGAATGAACATATACACAAGCTTAGTTTGTCATCAACACATCTCTGGATTGCCATACATCTCATAACTCAAGCTTTAAAGCATCGATTCATCAATTCTCCATAGTTGGACATTTTGTCAAACACCTTGAAGGCATGTAATGGAATCAAAGAGCATGGAAAATAGGGTAGTAATTATGCAGCCAAACCAGTGAACAACCTACAACAACACCTTTTAACACCCACAATACCACATGAAAATCTCCACATCCATTCCAAATTTAGATTCAAGTTCTAGAGTCACAACATGCTCAAAACAATCACTTTTCATGTTTAAAATTCAATGTGCAGGAAATTATTACAAAGAACAAGACTAATTTATGAATCTTAACTTAAACCATGAATTAGTGAGTAGAATAGAGTCTAGGCACTATGGGTGGAAGGACCCATGAGTTCAACACCACATACCTTGAGTTCTTATGAAGGTCTTGAGAGTGTCTTCAATGGAAGCTTGGAACTTGGAGCAAGAGTCTCTTCAATCTTGAGGAAGGTTTTGGATTAGGGTTCTTGAGAGAACTTGAGAGAAAATGTGTCTAAGTATGGGAGAGGTGTTTTGGGAAATGTTTTAGAGATGGGAATTGAACTAATGGTATATAGGAAATAACATATGCCCTTTGGAAAAATGGTCCAACACTTAGAAAAAAAAATGAGGCGGGTGAACAGTAAAAACGCTCACTGGAAATTGCATTTCCTGCCGGACAGATTTTACGAAAATGGGCATAACTTCTTCGTCCGAACTCCGAATGAGGTGAAACGAAGTGCGTTAGGTAGCTAACTCAAAGGGCTTTCCATGGATATGTTATGGGCCACCCAATTATTTGTGTGCTAGGAGATATGACCCTCCAAAGTAGACCCTCGAAAAAGGCTTCACTTGGAAATTTCGGATTTTGATACGGTTGCTCTAAAATTTGGGTTAGACCCATTTCCCACTCAATTTGACCCCCTAAACAAGAATATGAAGTCGGATTTTCGAAAAACGAAACGGATTTTTTTTGATATAGCTAAACAAGTTTCCGGTAACTTCCGAAGCACATTTTTAAGAACCTTTTGGGTCATTTCAATATCTCCCCCTTGGGAACATTCGTCCCCGAATGTGGAAGAGACGTACAAGGCAAGACTTAGTAAGAACATATCAGCCCCAACATGAATGCAAAAATTTTATTTAAACATCACTTCAAGATTTCAAAACTTAGTGTAAAGCATCCATAACTCATCAATTTAAACATATATGCACATTAATGATTCAGGGGCTGAAATGTAAGACTCAATGGAGTACAAAGGACTTGATTTAATACCTTAGGCTTGAGTGGAGTTGAATAGATAAGGATAACGTCTTTGCATGTCCGCTTCGGCCTCCCAAGTAGCACTCTCCACTTGTTGATTTCTCCAAAGCACCTTAACGGACGCCACTTCTTTGTTCCTCAACCTTTTAACTTGTCTATCTAAGATCTGAACCGGGACTTCTTCATACGTCAAATTATCTTCTACAACACCCACAACCTCAAGAGGTACAATAGCGTTAGGATCACCAACACATTTCCTCAACATCGATACATGGAATACCGGATGAACTAATTCCATCTCCTTGGGCAACCCCAACTCATAGGCTACTTTACCAACCCTTCTTATTATCTCATAAGGACCGACATACCTAGGACTTAATTTCCCCTTCTTACCAAAACGAACCACACCTTTCATTGGAGAAACTTTCAAATAAACCCAATCACCCACTTTGAATTCAAGATCCCGTCTCCTCACATCGGCATAAGACTTTTGACGACTTTGGGCTGTTTTCAACCTCTCCCTAATCATCCTTACCTTCTCAAGAGCATCCATGACCAGATCCGGACCCAACAAGGCCACCTCTCCAACTTCAAACCACCCAACCGGTGACCTACACCGTCTACCATAAAGTGCCTCAAAAGGAGCCATACCGATACTAGAATGATAACTATTGTTGTATGCAAATTCAATCAAAGGAAGATGATCATCCCAACTACCTTTCAACTCCAATACACAAGCTCTAAGCATATCCTCCAAGGTTTGAATTGTTCTTTCGGCTTGGCCATCCGTTTGAGGGTGGAAGGCCGTGCTAAGCTTTACCTTTGTACCAAGACCCCTTTGGAATGACTTCCAAAAGTGAGAAGTGAATTGGGCACCACGATCCGAGATGATAGACAAAGGAATCCCATGCAACCTTACCAATTCATGAATGTACAACTTGGCATACTCTTCAGCCCCGTAAGTAGTTTTAACCGGTAGGAAATGAGCCGACTTTGTCATCCGATCAACCACCACCCAAACCGAATCAAAGCCTCTTCTAGCCTTGGGTAAGCCCACTACAAAATCCATGTTGATTTCTTCCCACTTCCAAGTAGGTATCTCAATGTCTTGAGTTAGGCCACCCGGCCTTTGATGTTCGGCCTTGACTTGTTGACAACTATGGCAACCCGAAACAAATTTTGCAATGTCCTTCTTCATACCGCCCCACCAATACACATCCCTCAAGTCTCTATACATCTTTGTTGACCCCGGATGAATAGAATAAAAAGAATTATGAGCCTCATCAAGGATTCTTTCCCTCACACCATCCACACAAGGAACACATAATCTACCTTGGTACCTAAGGGCACCATCTCCCCCTTGGGAGAAAACCTCCACCTTACCACTACTCACCGAAGCCTTTAATTCTACCAAAGAAGGATCAAGATCTTGCTTGACTATCACCTCATCAACCAAGGAAGACCTTGAACCATCAACAACAACTACTCCTCCACTATCCACCCCTTCTAACCTAACTCCCAATTTGGCCAACCGATGGACCTCCTTAGCCAACTCTTTACTACCTTCCTCCACATGAGCCAAGCTACCCATGGACACTCTACTCAATGCATCCGCCACCACATTAGCTTTCCCCGGATGATAGTGAACACTCATATCATAATCCTTAAGGAATTCTAACCACCTCCTTTGTCTCAAGTTAAGATCTTTTTGCGTGAACACATATTGGAGATTCTTATGGTCGGTGAAGATATCAACATGCACCCCATACAAATAATGACGCCAAATCTTTAAAGCAAAAACCACGGCGGCCAATTCAAGATCATGGGTTGGGTAATTTTTTTCATGAACCTTAAGTTGCCTAGAAGCATAGGCTATAACCTTACCACTTTGCATCAACACACAACCCAAACCAATACGGGAAGCATCACAATAAACAACAAAACCTTCTAACCCATCCGGAAGTGACAAAATAGGAGCGGACACAAGCCTTTCTTTCAAAGTTTGGAAGCTTTCCTCACACTCATCCGACCACACAAATTTAGCCTTCTTTTGAGTCAACTTAGTCATAGGAGAAGCAAGAGAAGAAAACCCTTCCACAAATCTCCTATAATAACCCGCTAAACCCAAGAAACTCCTTATATCCGACGGGGTCAAAGGTCTAGGCCAATTCCTAATAACATCGGTCTTCTTAGGATCCACCTTAATACCATCCCCCGACACCACATGGCCTAGGAAAGCAACTTCCTTCAACCAAAACTCACACTTTTCATATTTAGCGTACAACTTCTCTTCCCTCAATCTTTGGAGTACAACCCTCAAGTGACCCTTGTGCTCTTCCTCACCCCGAGAATAGATCAAGATGTCATCTATAAACACCACCACAAAAGAATCAAGGTAGGGTTTGAAAACCCTATTCATCAAATCCATAAAGAGAGCCGGAGCATTAGTCAACCCGAAAGACATCACCACAAACTCATAGTGCCCATACCTAGTACGAAAGGCCGTCTTGAGAATATCACACTCCCTCACCTTCACTTGATGATACCCTGACCGAAGATCAATCTTAGAGAAGTGACTAGCCCCATGCAATTGGTCAAATAAATCGTCAATCCTTGGAAGAGGATACCTATTCTTGACGGTGACCCTATTAAGTTGTCGATAATCAATACACATTCTAAGAGACCCATCTTTCTTCTTCACAAACAAAACCGGAGCACCCCAGGGAGAATGACTAGGTCTAATAAACCCCTTCTCTAACAAATCTTTTAATTGCTCTTTCAACTCTTTCAACTCCGCCGGGGCCATACGGTAAGGGGGGATAGAAATAGGTTGAGTATCGGGAAGGAGGTCTATACCAAGATCTATCTCCCTTTCGGGAGGGACACCGGGAAGGTCTTCTGGGAAGACATCTAGAAACTCATTAACAACCGGAATAGACTCAATAGGAGGGACTTTAGACTCCACATCATTGACTCTCACAATATGGTACAAGCACCCTTTGGAAATCAACCTATGGGCTTTAATGCAAGAAATGAATTTCCCCTTCACCACAACATCCCGGCTCTCCCACTCAAGGACGGGTTCATTAGGAAATCGGAACTTGACTTTACGAGTCCTACAATCAATAGAAGCATAATATGCATGCAACCAATCCATCCCAAGAATAACATCAAAATCCACCATGTTCAACTCAACAAGATCACAAGGCAACAACTTATTTAATATGCAAACCGGACAATTTCTATACACTTTTCTAGCAACAATAGAGACACCAATGGGAGTGGATACTTCATATGACTCATGCAACAATTCCGACTCGACATGAAATTTTCTAGCAACTAAGGGGGTAACAAAGGAAAGGGTGGCACCCGGATCAATCAAAGTATAAACATCAAGATCAAAGATTTGCAACATACCGGTCACCACATCCGGAGTCTCATTAACACCTTGTCTACCATGCAAAGCATAAAATCGATTGTCCCTTGGGGCACCACTTTGAGAAGCACCTCTACCCAAAGGAGTAGTGTTAGCACTTCGGACCTTGTTGCGGATCTTGGGACATTCAAACCTCTTATGACCCACTTCTCCACATTCAAAGCAAGCACCCGAACCCTTCATGCAAGGACCACCATGCTTCCTCCCACACTTAGGGCATACATCCATAGAACCCACTTCACCTCCCCCTTGAGGTCTAGGAACATTGATAGCAAATCCCCGGTTGACATGAGGGTTTCCTCGGCCTTGATGAAATCTAGCACCCTTAGGGAACCTATTCTCCAATCGGGCCCTCTTGGCCTCGTGCCCCCTTCTCTTCCTCAATTTCTCCTCCTCCATTTGCTCGGCATAAGTCATCAACCGAGACAAATCCATATCTCCAATGAGCATAGCGGACCGACACTCCTCACTAACCAAGTCGGATACACCCATCACAAATTTGTTCATCCTCGACCTAGAGTCGGCCACCAAGTGAGGTGCATACTTGGAGAGTTGGACAAATTTGAGGGCATACTCCCTCACACTCATAGCTCCTTGCTTCAAGTTCATGAACTCCACCAACTTTGCCTCCCTAAGCTCAAGAGGGAAGAACCTATTAAGGAAAGCAAGTTTAAACTCCTCCCACAACACCACATAGCCATTACCTTTCTCACCCTTCCATTGATCAAACCAAATTTGAGCAACCCCCTTGAGTTGGTAGGCCGCCAATTCCGCCTTCTCACAAGCACCAACATCCATAATGGTCAAGATTTTGCATACCTCATCGATGAACTCTTGCGGGTCCTCATCCACCTTTGAACCATGGAAGACCGGAGGGTTCATCCTCATGAAATCTCTCACCCTTTCCCCCGGGGTGGTAGTTCGAGGAGCTTGGGCTCCTTGTTGCACTTGGTTAGCTACCACTTGTGCAAGCATGGTGAGTGCATCACGGAGCTCACCATTGGTGGGTGGCTCTTCCGGTGATCGGGCCCGTCTTCCCCTCATGTTTGGCATGATGATCTAGCAATCCAAAGAACAAGCGTTAGGGAGGAATCACCTTATCGCACTCTAAGCACGACATAGAACATGAAGAAGGGAAACCTTTCCTAAAACGTTTTGTAGCCTCCCATTCATAGTCGTGGCGCGCTTCACAACCATGATTAGGACTCTACTCAACGCGGTGTGTTGGACTCCGAGGATTTAACAACCTAGTGCTCTGATACCAAGCTTGTCACGACCCAAGCCTAGGGCCTAGACGTGACATGGCGAATGAGGAACCCGAAGGAACCCCAAACAAGCCTCTCAAACTTGTCATCACACTTCATCGGTCGCGGAAGTACAATCAACATTAATTAACGGGAAATAGGGACTAAGGGCAAACCATTTCAAAATGACATCATAGAACAAGAGTCAAGCTCATTTACAAAATACTTGTCCAACGCACACCTCTACATACATAGATAGGACGGGGGCCATGACATACTACCGGCTCCCCTCATAGTCAAAATACAATTGCAAGCTAAAGTCTCAAAACATAGGAGTAGGAAACATAACATAGCCCTCGAATCATTGAGGACTCACCAACAAACTCGGATAAGCACCGTACTAGCCACGTGAATGGAGAGAAGGATCAAGAGTAGCTCCGGTCCCTACATGGTGACATCATGTAGGCAAAATATGCGTTAGTACTTGGAATGTACTAAGTATGCGGGGTGCAACACAACAATAGACAAGGACACAATCGAAATACAAGAAATAGTTTCATAGGCATTATGAATAACAATATGAGGATGCATGATCAAAGTGAAGTCAAAACATGTTTAAGTAAATCTATACTAATAGTAGATATCATATGTGTATGCATGATCCAACCAATCTATAACCCCAACTTAGGATGGGGGATGCCGTTCACACCCGGACACCCTGGTGGCAAGGTATAAACCCCTCACATGGTTGATGTTGGTCACACCCCAAGCATCCTAGGTGGTGAGATATAAACCTCTCACATGGTTGATGTTGGTCACACCCCAAGCATCCTAGGTGGTGAGATATAAACCTCTCACATGGTTGTCCGGTTCTTTTCCCCCGGACCGGGCATGGTCATGCAACACTTTATATAGGAAATTCCCATTAGGCTCTAATGCAATCTCACGTATGGAATGAACATATACACAAGCTTAGTTTGTCATCAACACATCTCTGGATTGCCATACATCTCATAACTCAAGCTTTAAAGCATCGATTCATCAATTCTCCATAGTTGGACATTTTGTCAAACACCTTGAAGGCATGTAATGGAATCAAAGAGCATGGAAAATAGGGTAGTAATTATGCAGCCAAACCAGTGAACAACCTACAACAACACCTTTTAACACCCACAATACCACATGAAAATCTCCACATCCATTCCAAATTTAGATTCAAGTTCTAGAGTCACAACATGCTCAAAACAATCACTTTTCATGTTTAAAATTCAATGTGCAGGAAATTATTACAAAGAACAAGACTAATTTATGAATCTTAACTTAAACCATGAATTAGTGAGTAGAATAGAGTCTAGGCACTATGGGTGGAAGGACGCATGAGTTCAACACCACATACCTTGAGTTCTTATGAAGGTCTTGAGAGTGTCTTCAATGGAAGCTTGGAACTTGGAGCAAGAGTCTCTTCAATCTTGAGGAAGGTTTTGGATTAGGGTTCTTGAGAGAAGTTGAGAGAAAATGTGTCTAAGTATGGGAGAGGTGTTTAGGGAAATGTTTTAGAGATGGAAATTGAACTAATGGTATATAGGAAATAACATATGCCCTTTGGAAAAAATGGTCCAACACTTAGAAAAAAAATGAGGCGGGTGAACAGTAAAAACGCTCACTGGAAATTGCATTTCCTGCCGGACAGATTTTTACGAAAATGGGCATAACTTCTTCGTCCGAACTCCGAATGAGGTGAAACGAAGTGCGTTAGGTAGCTAACTAAAAGGGCTTTCCATGGATATTGTTATGGGTCACCCAATTATTTGTGTGCTAGGAGATATGACCCTCCAAAGTAGACCCTCGAAAAAGGCTTCACTTGGAAATTTCGGATTTTGATACGGTTGCTCTAAAATTTGGGTTAGACCCATTTCCCACTCAATTTGACCCCCTAAACAAGAATATGAAGTCGAATTTTCGAAAAACGAAATGGATTTTTTGATATAGCTAAACAAGTTTCCGGTAACTTCCGAAGCACATTTTTAAGAACTTTTTGGGTCATTTCAATGAACTCCTTTCTTCAAGTTCTCAAAACCCTCTCCAAACTTGAGAGAACATATCTAAAAAGTACTATTCTATTATAAATAAAAACTATACTGTTCGACTCCCTAAAATTAATAAAAAGTTTAGTATTTTTAGACTTCAGAAATTAGTGATGGCGGATCGTTCGGCGACTTTAGTCAGAATCGCCGATTAACTCGGCGATTCGCCCTTTGGTGTAGTCGTCACCGTCTTGCACTAGCCTTCAGCATCGTCGTACTCTCTGTCATTGGGCAACATAGTACTGCTTCGTGGATCTATTCGGCAACACGCCGACTGCTCCTTTCATCGCCTTTTTGATCCTGCTCCTTCAGGACTTCGCGTACTGGAACAAAGGGCGAAGTGCGTCCGTTCGGCGAATCGCCAACTATTTTTGGCGATGCTCAGTCTTTAGCTTCTTCGTTCTTTTCAGTCATTTTGTTCCTTTTTGAGCCTAAGTGTCCATGCTTTCACTAAAACTTCAAATGCCTGAAACCTAAGAGTTTTCATCAGATATTAAGACAAAATAATCATTCGAGTACATCTTATCAAAATAAAGCCCTAAATGAGTCCCATTTGTGGACTCATCAACAACCACAAACTTCCCTATGAAGGGCTTCTTCGCATGATTCGTGAGACGCATAAAAGTACTAGGAGTATTAGTGAGACCGAACGACATCACCAACCATTCTATAAGAATATTAGATTAGTCTCACAAAATAAGTTTTCCTATAATTTGCTTCTTAAAGCACCATATATATTTAAAAAAAACTCTTGTTATAGTGTAGTGTTTGAGAAACACTTGAATTTCTTTTCGTACAAAATGATTAAACCCATCGCAAAACATGTAAAATTGATAGACAATTTCTTACTTAGATACCTAGGTTTAGAATTGTTCGATTGCACACTCAACATTTTCAAAAATTTGCATATTAAACACAAAGTACTGACATAGCGAGATAATGTTGCTCACTTTCTTAGACAAATTAAGTGGATCTCAAATAATAATTTTCTCTTTTTCTGTCAAAGAATTTATCTCTCTCTTTCACAGACATAACAACAACAAAAATTTAAAAGAAAAATTCTCAGTATCGTCTTCTCTAATGGATTAGTTGTGGCTCTTCTCTTTCTTTTTCTTTTTGGTTGTCCTTTTTTAAAATAATAATAATAATAAATGGTTTGACTTTTCAATTCGAACCCTAAAAACTTTTTTTAAAAAATCATGTCAATTTCAGATGTCTCCGATAAATTCAGCCTTACAAAAACAACGTGACAACGGAGGGTCCCTACGGTGAAACATCTTCAATCTCTCACTGTATCGATAACTATCTGCAGTTCCCTTCATCTAGAAACCAGGTGCTTTTAGAAATCCACCACACTGCTCAAATATAAAAAGATAACATCTTCAAAAGCTCTGGAAACCTGTTAGAACAGACAACCAACCACCCTCCCTATTACAAGCTAGGGAACAACTCTTACGCAAAATGTCAAAGATCATTATAAAAAAAACCATCACAAAAACATCTAGACCAAAAACCACTTGGCAAACTACACGACAATCACTACCGATGACGAGATCACCCATACTAATAAAATAAGGAAACTCTAAACACATACTACTTGAAAATATAAATGAATTGTACAAAAGTTAGTGAAAACTGGAGAGAACAAAACATGACCTACATGAAGTTCCACAAGGAAAACTAAAAGGTTGGGGATTATTAAGTTCGGTCAATTTGTTTCCATATATGCAGCATGTGACTGTTAACACAAGGTCACATGAAAGTACGAGTGGCCATAAATACTGAAAAAACAGAGAAAAGAATGCCCATCCCTACCTGAAAGAGAATCCAGGACTACTTAGCAATCAGTAGCTAGCAAAGAAAGCTTGTGCCAACTGTGAAACTCAAACTTGCAAGGAGAACCTAAAAAATATTCATAACTCAAAGTACCAAAAATCTTCAGAAACATAGTACTAATGATTCCTTGAAGCTTAAAAATGTAAACGTACCACATCAAGATAATGAATTCTACATGTCGAGAACAATTCAGAAATGTGACTGAGTTGAGCTCATTAATATTAGCGCCCTATGGCTCTGCTACCGTGATGCTTGACCAACCTCGTTAACAGTGATACATAGATCCCCCATATGTAGTTCAGTACTAAAGGGCAAGATAAAACTACCCTTAAAAATCCAGACACAATGGTTTCTCTAAATATTCACAAAGATAGCAGTGGTTTTTAGTAATACATCATGTGACGATCATACCCAAAATAAGCTACATTAATGAATTAGACCTGTAAAATCTTAATATGTGTAGAACTCTAATAGTGCATCAAAAAAAGAGACTAAAAGGACATCATAAGTAACATGCTCAAACAAAAGTTCCAAGGACCATGTCATGATGAGATTTCACCTCCTTCTATGTCCCCTCTAATATGAAAAGCAACGCATTAATTTGACCATATTTCCAGAATTAGTAGCCTACATATACTACTTAGAGTATACCCCTCACATGACAACATGGATACTGCTTAGAGTTTTTCCTAGTTTCTGGGCCTATACAAAAAAATCTATCTCAAAAATCAACAAAACAACTAACCAACATAATCAAACAAGACATTTAGCCCGTCTGAGTCCTTCTAAAGTGTACTAACACTTTCTATCGATTCTAACTACTCTAAATGACTTCTAAACATTTAGAAATCATTCGTAAACACAAATCATAACTTTTAATCCATAAATTCAAATTCAAGGAAAGTTAAGAGCCAAATCTAGAGAGTTCTTAGAGTCTTTTCAAAAGTCTTTTGCAAATATTTTAAACTTATTTTAAAAACTTGAGTATTGAGTAAGAATAAGAGTGGAGTTCATTTTTTTAAAAGATTATATGGGAACTAAGTATTCCCAAGATTAAAATGTTTTCACATTTAAACAAGAGAGGAAACACCAATTTCCACGAGAGCTTTTGAGCTAGTTTTTGAGTAATAATCTCAAACCACAGAGAAAGAGTTATGTTTTTAAAAATATGAGCTGAGTATATTTTGGGAGTAATATTGACCACTGATATGGGGAAGAGTTCATAATAACTCTAGTCTTCATAAACCATGTAGCCATTGTAGGTAGAAAGGGTCATACTTTTTAGATGATTCCTTAATGCTTTTTAGCATAGACTAGTGGATTCACTTAGTTGAGTTGGCCTATATCTAGGACAATTCTGGCAGCGTGGGCAAGACGATGTACCTTCACATAGCTCATAGTGATGGTTGTCGATTAGAGAAACTCCCACAGAAGTATATTACTTTATTATATATATATATACACACACACACATTGAGTTGTTATTGTATTTTTCAATACATTTAGGTTCTACCTACTATTTAAATGATTTATATAAACTGCATCTTTATTGTTGTTTATTTATGCATTGAGTTGAGTATCCATGAGTTGAGTGTTTCTTTCAGAATTCAGTTCAAGCTTATGTTAAGTTTAGTTTTCCCCTCACATGCTCGTACTTTCAATGTACTGATGCCATTTGGGCTGCATCATTTTATGGTGTAGATACAAGTAATCAGGATCTGTATCCGGCACCTCATTGATCCAGTCGATCACTAAGAGTCAGTTGGTGAGCCTCCTTGCTTTCCGGAGGATCCTTTGTTTACATTGTTTTTAGTATTTTCAGTTGTTAGGATGATAGGGGGTATTGTCCCGACATCCCTCATAGTTTAGAGGCTTCATAGACAGTTAGTTATTTGTTCTTTAGTCTTTCCATTTTCAGTTGTTTATGTTAAGACTTGAGTTTCCACTTTGGCTAAGTTGAAGGTTTGTTTAAACAACATTCCAAGTTTAGTTTGAGACAGTTGAGTTTAAATTGCATTTGAATTCTCTTACTAATTCTTAAAGTCTTCTGCTGAGAGTCTAGCTAGGCCAAGGGTTCGCTTGGGGCCAGATATGGTTCTCGAGTGTTGTTATGACCCAGACCATCGTGATTGGCACCCACACTAACTCTCCGGTGGGAGAACCATTACTACAATACAAACACAACAACTAATCCAAAACTAAAGCATTTAAGTTATGGAAGCAAGTTAAATAGCTAAAAGCTGAAGTTCCCATAAACTTCCAAAAGATCTAACAACTAAACAAATGCGGCAGAGATAGGCCTGGAACCTGAAAGTCAATGTACGAAAACATCTAACAAGATCCATAATTCTAACAAGAAGGGTTACAACCCCAAGCTAATGAATTAATAACTAACTAGAAAAGTCTAAGTCTGAAATGATGGACACAGACGAAAGAGAACTCATGGCAGCCCGGAAGAACTGGCTCACCCTTGAATTCGATCGGCGATCACTAATATTCTAAGCGAGGTCTGTCAATAGCCGCCTGAAGATGCCCTGTACTCAACAAAGAAAGAGCAAGTGCAGTATCAGTACACAACCACAGTGTATTGGTAGGATCACGCGGCTATCCCACTAAGTGCAACATACATAAGATCCTACCGGCTATCCCACTAAGTGCAACATACACAAGTCATTGCAACAATATAATCACATGCATATATCGAACATATACAATATTATCAACATATATGAACGAGGTGCAGTTTCACATTTCTAAAGATACACAATTATATCAAATCATTGGTCCTCTCATAGAACCCAAACCCAAACAGTTAGCATACCAGAATGTGGTACCCGATCAAATGTTTATGCCGAAACGTGGAAACCGATCCCATAATTATGCTGGAATGTGGCAACCAATCCAAGTTAATGTGTCAAAACGCAACACCTAATCCATTCAACAAGCCACAATCACAATCACAAAGTACATTCTCATAATCATACAATCAAGTCATGATTCCGGGCATTCATCATTCATATTTCCTCATTTACAATTAATGTAATTAATAATGCAACATTCGCATACATACATGTATCATAATGGAGCAAGAACAAACATACATCACACAATCATAGAATCACAACCATCACATACCTTGAAACAAGCTTGAAACCCTTAAGAAACTTGTTTCGTCCCTTTTCGGATTCGTTCCACTTGTTCTTGGTCGACAAATGATCAATATAATACGAGGATCAATAAACAATAACTAATAACCCGAATTACTAACAATTTTGTCAACCTTAGGTTATACCCATGATCCCCATACTTAGATTAGGACTTTCTTCACCATAATTTCCAGATCAAAACCCTTCCCTATCGATAATTACCTATTAGATTACGTTCTAAGTATCAAAAATTGGATTCGGGGAGTGAAAATCTTACCTTTAGCCTCAAGAATGGGGAAACACTGTGAAGTAAAGCCCTGGGTAGGTTTCTTAGCTCTCAAGTTCAAAAATTGCAGAATAAAAATGTTTTGAGGTTTATTTCCGACTTAAATCGCGATTGTCCCGCTATGGCGTCCCCCAGCCCGCCACAGCGGCAGAATTCCCACCCAAATGGCTTAAACAGAACCAGTGAGTCGATTCAAGTATTCCAACCTCCCATTTCACAACATGCCTTCAACCAACGACACTCAGAAACTACCCGTTCATGCTAAGATAAATTTTGGGAGTTCTACTCGCCCGAATTCAATTTTGTAAAGTCGTACGGGTTCCTTAATGACTTATCTATCTAGTCATGTAATACGATTCATAATTAAATCACCCAATTGTTACCAGATTTCCCTAGACTTTAATGACTCCGATTTCTTCCAAATTTGGACTGGGTTGGGAAATTCCAAGTTACTACAAAAAAGTTTTTCAACACAAAAATTTTCCCCCTTGGCTTTTTTATAACGAAGGAACCTGGTCATTACAATAGAGACCAATTTACCTATCACTCATCCCCGAGTGACAAACTTAGGAAAAATAGGCTAAGGAAGGAATGGAGTAGTACCTGAATCGACGAACAATCGGGGATACTTGTCTTGCATGTCCTTCTTGGTTTCCCAAGTAGCTTCTTCAATTGGACGATACTTCCATTGAACTTTCATGGACTTAAACTCCTTGTTCCTCAGCTTACGCACATCACGATCAAGAATTGCAATCGGTTCCTCCTTATATTAGAGGTCTTTGTCTAACACAATGGAGTCCCATTTAATGATATAATCCCCGTCATCATGATATCTCTTCAACTTGGACACATGAATGACCGAGTGAACACCCGATAGATTAGGAGGTAAAGACAATCTATAAGCCACCAGCCCTATACATTTAAGAACCTCAAATGGACCAATGTATCGCTAACTTAGCTTACCTTTCTTGCTAAATCTCATCTCTCCTTTCATTGGTGATACCTTAAGAAGAACATTCTCACCAGTTTGAAATGCCATGTCTCTTAATGGTACACATACTTCTTTTGCCTATTTTGGGCTGCTAAAAGCTTAGCTTGAATACTCCTTACCTTATCTTGAATATCCTTCACTAAATCAAGCCCCAATGGTTTCATATCCTCAGCCTCGAACCATCCTATGGGTCATCTACATCCCTACCATGAAGTGCTTCAAATGGTGCTATATCAATGCTGGAGTGATAAGTATTATTGTATGAGAACTCACACAAAGGTAAGAACTTATCTCAATGCCCTCCAAAATCAATCACACATGCCCTCAACATATCTTCTAACACTTGAATTATCCTCTCGGACTGCCCTTCCATTTGTGGATGGAAAGTGGTACTAAAAGTGAGTTGTGTGCCCAATTCATCATGTAATTTCCTTTAAAACTTGGAGGTAAACTGAGTACCACGATCTGAGATGATACAAAGGGGCACCACATGCAACCTCACTCTCTCTTTCACATAAACCTTGGCCAATTGTTCAACATTATAATCTATTTTTACTGGAATAAAATGGACTGACTTAGTCAATCTATCAACCACTACCTAAATAGAATCAAACTTCCCCAAAGTCTTGGGAAGACCAACCAATAAATCCATGGCTATCATTTCCCACTTCCATTCTGGAATTGGCATTCTCTGAAGCAAAGCTACAGGTCTTTGATGCTCATACTTTACTTTTTGGCAATTTTGACACTTTGCCACAAACTCTGTATGTCTTTATTCATGCCCGGCCACCAATAAATTCACTTGAAATCTTGATACATATTGGTCAACCCTAGATGAATGGAGTATCGCGAACCATGGGACTCTACCAACAATTTCTGAATCAAGTCGCCAAATCGAGGAACACAAATCCTTCCTTTAAAATTGAGTGCACCTTCAACATCAAGAGTGGTATGTTGTGCCTTACCCATCACAGTCTTCTTCTTAAGTTCATTCAAATTTTCATCTTCAAATTGCTTTGCCTTGATCTCTTCATTAAACGTGGCTCTTACTTCAATGCTCTTACTTCAATGCTAGCTAACACCCCACCTTTTTCTAAGATGCCCAATTGCATGAATTTAGACTCCAAGGTCTGAATTTTCTGGGCCAAAGGTCGCTTGGTTACACTTACGCAAGCTAGACTACCCATACTTACCATTTTTCGACTTAAAGCGTCAGCCACAATATTAGCCTTACCCGGATGGTATTGAATGGTGACATAATAATCCTTGAGTAACTCCATCCACCTTAGTTATCTCAAATTTAGATCCTTTTGAGTGAACACATTCTGCAAACTACGATGATCAGTAAACACTTCACACTTAACACCATAGAGGTAATGCCACCAGATCTTAAGAGCAAACACTACCGCTGCCAACTCCAAATCATGTGTTGGATAATTCCTCTCATGCACCTTCAATTGACACGAGGCATAAGCTATAACATTCTTATCATGCATCAACACAACACCCAAACCAGAATGTGAAGCATCACAATAAACAATAACATCTTTACCTTCAATCGGTAATGTTAGAATAGGTGCGGTGGTGAAAAGAGTCTTGAGCTTTTGGAAGCTCTCCTCACATTTTTCAGCCCATTCAAATGGTATCTCCTTTTTGGTCAAATTTGTCAAGTGAGTGGCAATAGAAGCAAAGTTCTTCACAAATTGACGATACTAGCTAGCGAGGCCCACAAAACTACTAGCTTCCGTCACAGAGCTAGGCCGAAACCAATTCTTAACCGCCTCAATCTTTTGAGGATCTACCATTACCCCTTCTTTTGAAACTATATGCCCCAAAAATGCAACCACAGTCAACCAAAATTCACACTTAGGTCACTGCTTAGCCTCACCTTGAAGATGAATGTCACAAACTAAACCCCATGCAGATGGACAATTCCCAACTTATGAAGCCTCTCATAGAAATCTAGGATGAACTCATATGCATCCTCACTCTCAGAACTATGGAACATAGGCAGGTTCAACTTCAAAACTTGGTCAATATCTCATGTTCATTTCCAGTCATAACAGGACCCAATAAAGGATGAAAGAAAGCATCATTACCTCCAGTTCCACCCATCTTAGGGACACTAATAGCAATAGGAGGATTGGCGGGAGCTTGAGTTGTTTAAACAGAAGGAAGCACTCTAGGACCAACCAACCCTTTCAAGAATGACATGATCTGTAGAGCTAACACTAGGTCTATGGGAGGAATACATGTAGTCTCGGCCTGCACCACTTTCTCTTGTCCAACCTCCTCAACATTCTCAACCTCAACATTCTCTTCTATCTCTTCATGATGTACGGGAGGGACCTCATTTTGGGGAGCATTTTCGACCGGTCCCCATCTCTAGTAGATGCCACTCTTCCTCGACCCCTATCCCTAGCGATTCATCTACCCCTGCCTCAACCGCGACCTCTCGCTGCATATTCCTCAGCTGGAGCATTAACGGGAGCTACGGGCCTGACGCCGTTGAATCTAGTGTTAACCATCTGCGGGCAGAAGAGTGCAGGAGGCTAAATACCAATTTAAATCGACAAATACCAATTTGAATCAAGTTATAACACAAAAGGAGACAAGAGAAAACAAAGAGATTTCCTAAATTCCTATAGCCTCTCGAAGAAAAGTACAAGCATCTCTGTACCGTTCCGCAATACTCTCTAAACTTGTTTTGGTATGAGATCAACAAACCTAGGCTCTGATACCAACTTTGTCACGACCCAGACCATCGTGATTGGCACACATACTAACCCTCCGGTGGGAGAACCATTACTACAATCTAATCCCAACAACTAATCCAAAACTAAAGCATTTAAGTTACGGAAGCAAGTTAAATAGCTAAATACTGAAGTTCCCATAAGGTTCCAAAAGATCTAACAACTAAACAAATGCGGAAAAAATACACCTAGAACCTAAAAGTCAATGTACCAAATCATCTAACAAGATCCATAATTCTAACAATAAGGGTTACAACCCCAAGCTAATGAACGAATAACTAACTAGAAAAGTATAAGTCCAAAATGGTGGACAAAGACGAAAGAGAACTCATGGCAGCCCAGAAGAACTGGCTCACCCTTGGAGTCGATCAACGATCACTGATCTTCTAAGTGAGGTGTGTCAATAGCCGCCTGAACATACCCTGTACTCAACAAAGAAAGAGCGAGTACAGTATCAGTAAACAACCACAGTGTACTGGTAGGATCACGCGGCTATCCCACTAAGTGCAACATACATAAGTCATTACAATAATATAATCACATGCATATATCGAACATATATAATATTATCAACATTTACGAATGAGGTGCAGTTTCACATTTCTAAAGATATACAATTACATCAAATTATTGGTCCTATCTTGGAACCCAAGCCCAAACAATTAGCATACCAGAATGTGGTACCCGATCCAATGTCTATGCTGGAACGTGAAAACCGATCCTATAATTATGTTGGAACGTGGCAACCGATCCAAGTTAGTATGTTGGAATGCAACACCCGATCCATTCAATAAACCACAATCACAATCAAAAAGTACATTCTCATAATAATACAATCGAGTCATGATTCAGGACATTCATCATTAATATTTCTTCATTTACAATTAATGTGATCAATAATGCAACATTCACATACATACACGTATCATAATGGAGAAAGAACAAACATACATCAGACAATCATAGAATCACAACCATCACTGATGAGTCCACAAATTGGACTCATTTAGGGCTATATTTTAATAGAGATTGTGTCCTCAAATGTTTATTTTGTCATAATATCTAATGAAAATCCTTAAATTTCATATATTTGAAGCTTGAAGGAAAGCATGGACACTAAGTCGCAAAAAGAAACGAAAAAGGTAAAAAGAAAAATGAAACTAAGGCCTGAGGATCGCCGAGTCCACTTGGCGAGTCGCCGAAGGGTCTTATTTCTCCTTTTGTTCCAGTGTGCTGAACCTTGAAGGAAAGGAGAAAATCGGCGGTGAAAAGGAGAAGTCGACGTATCGCCGAACGACTCCGCGAAGCAGTGCTATATCGCCCAATTATCCAGGACACAAAGATGTTGAAGGTAACTGATTAAAGGCAATGAAGTAGACAAAAGGGTGGATCACCGAATGCATCGGCAATTCCCACTAACGTCGCTAAAAGATCCTTCCTATCACATTTTCTGAAAACTACAAATACTAACTCAGTTTTTATTCTTAGGGGCGAATTTTTACCTTGTTTTACCAAGTTTTTAGATTATTAAGTTTTAGACAGAGTTTTTTTTTTTAGAGATATTCTCTCTAAGTTTTAGAGAGGATTTTGAAGAACTTGGACTTTTGAAGGGTTTCATCTTCAAGAAATTGGACTTGGGTCTCTTGGATTCTTCACTTTTGGCTTGTTTTAAGACTTAATCTTGCATACCCATTGATGGAAACTGATATTGGTATACGTCTTTATCTCGTTTACATGCGTAGCTAAAACCCTAATTCTTGGGGTTTGATTTTGTAAATATGGGTTAGATTAGTTGTTGGGTCTTGCTTGTTGATAGTTTAATCGTTTAGTGGTTGTAGATGAACTCAATGAGGTTGTAGTCGCAAATATAATCTGATATATGTGTTTTTGGCTTGCTCGAGAGAGAGGTCGTAAAACTAAGACTACTAAATTGATGGTCAGTGCGAGTAGGTCGACATAAGGTTCAGCTCGAGAGAGTGAACCCTAGTCCCATATCCACACACTCAGCTCGAGAGAGTGAGTGGGTTAAGGCGGAGGTTTTTCTTCATGCGAAAAGTGGATGTTCGAGAGGAACCCGCTTGAAACGGTGTAAGTTGCTCGAGAGAGAGCTTATCCCCTTTAAAGTCTAGCCTAGTCATAATTACTCTACGAGTACTCTATCAAAAGCATGTACCAATGATTTAGTCTATCCCGTATTCCATTCACATCCCAAGAATCCCCCTTTCATTTATTATATCTCTTTGTTAATTTTGCAGTTTTGACTTACTTATGACAAAACCCCCATTTGATACTTGACGCTTGCATCACCCTTTTTAAATTTGTTATGTTTTCATTCGCCAAAGTCTTTAGCTACGGTTAGTTTTAGGACTTTTGCACTTGACCACTAACTTTCACACCCACTCCCTTGGGACTCGACCCCAACCCTTGGTAAGGTTTGGTTACTAAACTATTGTACGATCGTAGACACTTGCATCGGAAGTTGTGTCTTGATTACGCAAACATCAAAATGGTGCCGCTGTCGGGGAGTGGTGTTACGTGAATGTTTTTGGCTTGAGTCAAATTCTGCTTTCGATAGTCATGATTTACTAACTTTATTTTTAGTTTTGTTTTCCTTTGAATTTGTTGATGTAAGTAGGTACCCTAAGCATGGCTGGGGGATTTGGTGACAACTCGGCTGAGACGAGCCAAGAAGTCAACAGAGACTTCGAGTTAACTGCACTGGTAACTCGGCTTAACGAGTTGTCCACAAAATTATCAGAGGTGGAAAAACAGTGCAAGAGTCCAGGGAGGTACATACCTCCTCTCGAGAGGAATTAGTCTAGAGACAAGGAGAACAATCACATCGAGGACACACTGCAAATCATTCTCCAAAAGATCACCGAACAAGATCAAATGTTGGAAGAGATGAAGGAGAGTATTGAAGTGTTGAATCAAATGGTTGGCTCTCACTCTAGATCGATATAGTTGATCAGGACACTCCTGAATTATGCGGTGCCTCCTCTTCACCCAAATAAACTACTGGGGTTACCTAGTAACACTCGGGACAACCCCACCAATAGAATGTGATTGGGGACTCGCGTTGTGCCACAATGTTAAATAAGATGTTTCTTGGGAGGCAACCCAAGGTTTTAAATGCTTTATTTTGCTTTTATAAATAATGGTGTGTTAGTGGCACAGGTTTAGAAGCTGAAAGTGTTTGGAAAATACAGATTGGCGAGTAAAATGGTCATTCAGTGAATCGCTGAAGAGGTCGGCGTGTTCAACTTGACCCGCCGTTTGGCTCAATGCAAGGTTAAGTCAGAGCCTGTAAAACTCAGTGAACTAACGAAGTAGTTTGGTGCATCGGCGCGTCACCGACCAAGTCGGTGACATCAATGTAGGCTGCCATCTTGACCCCTAAGAAACTGAAAGAACTTTAGTGATCAGCGGGGCAGGTGATCACTCGGCAAATCGCCGAGTAAATCGGCAAGTGCGACTAACGTCGCCGAACAAGCGCGAACTGGATGGTCTATAATGTCCAAGAAACTTCAAATTTGAAATTCTTCACTTTCCCTTCACTTCAAATTTGAAATTCTTCACTTGATTCAAATGCAAGTTCAAGCTTAACAAAGGTATTCAAATGCCCTCACAAAAAGAATGATTCCATATTCACTCAATGGTTCAATCAATTAAAGTTCTAGAATCAAGATCAACACTCACACTCACAAAGATAAACACAATGCATGATTTCACCCATAGGTTTTCCCTTTTTTCCAATCGACTTTTGCTTCAGCTCATTCAAGATCAAAAAGGTCTTTTCAAGGCTTGTAAAGGGGCTTAGTGTAATGGTATGGTCATTTAGGCTTATAGGCTAAAAATCCTCGTGAAATGTGATATGAACAACACCTTATTTCCTTCTCTTTATCATGTTCATTCAAGCTCAAAAGTTACCTCTTATTCACCCTCCATGAGTAGTTAGGAACCCCATTTTCTATGTATTTCCACAACCTTATTTCACAACTTTTTCTTTCTTTTTTTTCTTTTTCAATCTTTTCTTATTTTTCTCTTTTTTTTTTATATGGAGGGGTTCCATTTTTCTCAAAAACATGGGCACAAGGGACTTCTTTGCATTTACTTGATTTGCCTTCTCTTTTCACCACACCCCCAACTTAGGCTTTTGGCCTAAGTTGGCTATTCAAACAAACCACAGATCATGAAGATTATGGGTAATGGGTCAATAAAAGGTAGCAATGTTATCAAGTTTCTTCCAAGAAAAGGTTAAGGCTCAAATGGTGCTTAAAAGAGGTTCATACACTCACAAGGTAAGCCACAAAAGAGGTATAATTTCAAATTGGTTCACTCTTTAAAGTTTCCCAAGATCATCCCAAGAAATTGCATCACTTAGTCAACCGGACCAACGAGACAAATTCTAGGTGTCATCACACATGGTTCACGGTAAGCTCATCACACAAGGCATTGACACCAATGTCAAATAAAACTTCACACTTTCACTATTGTGCAATGTTCATCACAAGAGACTCAATTTGATATTTGGCTAGTCACAATGAGATGCAAAGAGTTCACCTATTGTCTAATGCAACTTCAATTAGCCTCGTCGTAGCTGCACATTCATTTTTGTTCGATTATGAGCACTATTCGAGTAATCGATATTGATCAAAACCGGTACTCAAATTTGCAAGAGAACAGCCACATTCAACATATACAAGAGGTGGCAAAAAATTTTGGAAGGATCAAAAATCATTTACAATTAAAAGCAAAGAGCCACAAGCTCAAGCATCCACAAAAAGTTGTGTATAACATGAATTTAGCTCAGAGCCCAAATATATAAACAAAACAAGAATATTCACAAAAAGAGTCACACAAAAGGTGAGCCACATCTCACCATAAATAAAAGCATTTGTCCTCAAATGCAAACAAAAAAATAATATCCACCAGTCAAAGTAAAAGTAAGGCAGAGAGGGAGGTAAAGAGGGGATCCCGTTTGGACATTAGTGCTCGGTGCATCAGTATGGACTTGGACATCAGTGCTCGAGGTCATCTCAGAAGGAATAGCAGTATCAGACCCAATAGGAGCAGCCAAAGGAGTATCTGTCAAAGAAGCCTGCACAACAGCATCTACCATGGCCTCTTCAGTCTAATTAAGGCCCTCATATGAAGCTTCCTTAGCCACCTCAACCAACTCCTCATCCGTCTCTGCCTCAGACTTGGGATAAACTGGCTCAACTCGCTCATTGGGGATCTCCACCGTCCCGAAGACCATGGACATATCGGTGGACTTCAGCTAATCTACGTCGCTTCGCAATGAAGCTATAGCAGCTTTTAAGGTTGTCACCTCCTCGATGGACCCTTGGACATGCTCACACAACACTATCTTCGCCACAAGGACATCAATGGCAGTGGCTCAATGGTATTACAGCATTAGTCAGGGCAATCTGAATCATGCCCAGAATAGAGGCCTCGAGACTGGCAGCTCGACGATCAGCAGAATGGGCAAGTTACCCCATCCGGAGAAATGAAGCTTGGGTGACCAGAGTCCGGAAGACAGCAACAGCAGCAGGTCTAGGGGGCAGTACTGCAGCAGAATAACTAGGAACATGAGAAGGAGTAGCAGTAGAGGTACCTGAAGGCCCATGGGAAGGAGTTGGCAAAGATGCCTCTGTAGGTATGGAGTTTGTGTCCACAATCGGTGAAGGATCTACCAGGGCTGCCTTCTTCTTCTTTTCAACTTAGTCCTTTAAATATTCTGCTTCGATCCTCTGGATATCGGTAGAGGATGTGGCAATCACTTCCACATCCTTCTTGGAATCTCTAGGTACCTGAGCCCATCTGTACAGCTCGGTGATCAATACCGGGAAAGGAAGAGAGATCTGGCGCTGCTTTGCACGCATGAGAATCTCTTAAGCAATGATCATCCCCAAATTTATCCTAGTTTCCTTTATGATGCAACCCAAACAAGCTACCTTAGCAAGGCAAAGGATCGACTCATTCTGATATGGCATAATTGTGCTACTGATAAAACCGAACCAGAATCTCGCAGTTACGTTCAGATCTTTCTTTTCAATCGGAGCCCCTTCCACTAACCACTTCAGAGTACCGTCTGAAATCAGTGGGGCTAACCACTTCTTCATCTTTTCCAGCTTGTCTATTCTGATCAAGTGCTGGCAGTGATCATTAATACTCGTGGACATGCCCAAGACTGTTGATAGCAGCACTATGACAATTTACCTTCTGGCCTCTGACAACCACGTAAACAACTGCTTTGAAAGTTGTTGCTTGCTTCTTCCTCTAGGGTATTAATGTACCGTAGAATTCTCTAACCCAGATTGGAATATAAGATCCGCGGGGTTTTTTGTGAAAATTTTGAACTTGTGGTATTTCAGGCAATCCATTATCTCCAAATACCTGTCGATCACTCCATCTGTGGACAAACGCTTCTCTTCAAGGATCGTCCTTAGCCCCTAGTCTTTAATCTATTCATCGACTTTGGAAGAGGGCCTTGTACAGGAGGTGCTAGGACTATAGCCTGTTCTGGAACTGGAGGAGAGGAAGTGGTGGGCTGAGGGGTTCTGATCCTAGATGAGTCATACATATTTTTAGATCATACCTATGCCCTCTGCGCTGCTACAAGCTCATCATCATCATACGCTATAGTTTGAGGCCCTAGATACTCACCTTCACTTTCAGAGGTGGTGAGGTACGTATTATAGATGTCGTCACTGTCGGAGCTTGCCTCGGGTGACGCAGGTGCTTTTCCTTTACCTCTGCCTTTCCCACCAGTTGTGGAATGTTTTGTGGCCTTGCCCCAAGATGCAGCTGCACCCTCTTTGAGTGTAATCCCTTTTGCTTTCCCGCGGGGTGGCATGTTTCTTCCTGCAACTTTAGATCTAGTCATGTCTGCAAAACATCGGGAAAAGTTAGAAACATCTAAGTTAAAATCACATAAACACAGTTGCAGACAGACTCGTCGAACCAGTTGGTGAGTCATTGAATCGCTTTGGCGAGCTAGGTCGGGATCGCCGAATGGATTGGCTCAAAATTCTAGGCAAGTCGGCAAAAGGATAGGTCTTTCGGCGAATCACCAACATCTTTCGGCGAGTAAGAATTAGCTCGCCGAAAGTTACAGTGCAAAAAGGTTTAAGGGGTGCAGACAAAGGGGGATCAAAAAGGTTTTCGGTAAGTCGTCAAGTGTGCTTGGCGACCTCAGGCTTCTCGCCGAAAGTTACAAAACAAATCATCAAATAAAGCATGATGTTAAAGGCGAGATGGGGACATTTGGCGAACTACCAAGTGGTTCGGCGAGCTTTACCCAGCTGGTCAAACGACCCAACTTGCCTATTTTCAACCCAAATTCTCAAATTCAACCCCGCAACCCCTGAAAACAAAATCAAAACATTCACAACGCGAATTCAAACAAGACCCATGACACCCATTACCCTGGGATACTCAGACTTCTCCCAATTTTGCCAAATTTGGCCAATTGACGACCTTTGCCCTTAACACAAAGTCACTCGCTTTATCATTAGCCAAATTACATTGTTTGGCACAAATACAGGTTACTCAGACTTCACCCAACCAAATTCAAATAACATGCAAGCACAACCCCGCAAAATTTACTTCATTTTAAAGCACAAAAAGATGGGAATTTAACATTAAAAACATTACGGGCAGGATTATCGAATTACAGATAGTCATTCAAACATTCTAATCCTATCAGAGAGCCCAGCATACATCATCAACATAATATTGCTTACATAAGAGTACAAATTACTAAAAATAAATTAGGGTTTCGAAAAACCAACCTTAGTTGTTGATTACTAAGGACTGAAAAGCTAGGCTGCAATGTAATCCAAATCCAAGCACCAATCGATCAACTAAAATACTTATAGAGTGCGGAAATATTGAAAATACTAGAAGGGTGCGAGTTTGGGAAGATGAAAAATGAGGGAAAATGAAAGAATTCAAAATTTAAACCTTTGGCCATCTAATAAACCGTCCAGTTCTTCGCCTATTAAGCGACGTTAGTCGTGGTCGCCGACCCACTCGATGACACGCTAAGTAGTCACTTAGCTCACCAAGTTTTACAGGACCCTCGTTGATGTGAGGGTCCAAACGGCGAACAAGATCGAGATCGCCGACTTGATCGACGAATCGCCAATGATTTCTTGGGCTCGCCGAGTTTTACAAACTCTACCTTAAAGTTGTCTTGAGTCTAACGTCGGTCTAGGTCGGGGTCGCTGACCTCTTCAGCGTTTCACCGAATGGACTTTAGCTTGCCAATCTATACTTTTCAAACATTTCCTACACTTTAGCCTGCACAATCAACACACCATTATTCTAAAATAACAATAAAGCAATAAAATATTAGGTTGCCTCCCAAGCAATGCCTTAGTTAACGTCGTGGCACGATGCAAGTCCTTACTCAAGCTCCATTATTGGGGTTGTCCCTAGTGCGACTAAGTAACCCCAATTGTTCATTTGGGTGGAACTGAGGCAATACATGACCTATGAGAGTTTCAATTAGCTGGATAGATCTAGAGTGAGAACCGATCATCTGATTTAGCACTTCAATATTCTCCTTCATCTCTTCTAGCACTCTATCTTGCTCACTGATCTTTTGTAGAATGATTAACAGGGTATCCTCGACATGTTTACTCTCATTGTTCTCAGGTCTTCTCCTCTCATGAGGGGGTATGTATCTTTCTTTTCCTTTGCACTAGATTTCAATCTCTAATATTTGGCCAAATCGTCAAACTGAGTTACCAGTGCGGTTAATATGAAGCCCCTCTCAACTTCTTGGTTTGTCTTAGCCATGTGATCAAGCAGTTGGGTTGCTATCTCATAGGGTTGTTGTGCAATAGCACTTAGGATGAGTTGATCATCTAACACCTTATTCCCGGGACTAAGACTCCTGTAAAAACATTCCAGAAGGACTACATCGGGTATTTTATGAATTGAGCATTGAACCAACAGTGCTTTAAACCTTAGCCACGACTCGTGAATCCCTTCACCTTCCAATTGTTTGAAGGTTAGAATGCGTTCCCTGAACATCATCACTTCTAACGGAGGGAAATTCATTGGTTCGTAAGTACTGCCTGACATGCTCACCACTTCTATTTCAAAGTATAAGCACACAAAACAAAGCTAAAAATTAAGTTTCACTATACCTAACAAGAATAAAATTTAACTAACTAAAAATTCTCAATTAGCACCACTCCCCGGCAGCGGCACCATTTTGACTTGACATATCCAGGCACTTCATCCAACTAAGCGTCCACGGTCGTTCAATAGTAATATAACCCAACTAGTGAGTTGGGGTCGAGTCCCAAGGGAGCGGTTTGTGATTGAGAATCAGCAGAAAAGCAAAAACTTCGTACGAGTCAATTATAACTAGAGACTTTTTCGAAAATAAGCATATCAAATTAAAGAGTGACACAAATGACAATTATCAAATGGGGTTTTATAATCAACTATCAACTAAAATGACAACTAAAAATGAAAATGCAATTATGGAGACGGGATTCTTGGGATGTGATAGGAATATGGGCTAAAATACACAACCGGGTAAATGCTATTGATAGTAACTCGCTGGAAATTGGTAACTAGGCTAGACTTTAGTGGGAGTAAATTTTCTCTCAAACAATTTACCCCGAATCAAATTGGTTTCTCTCGAACACCGATAAGCAGCAATGAAGCACAGCCTTCGCCTTAGTCCATTTACTCTCTCGAGCTGAATGTGTGGGAGTGGATTTAGGATTCACTCTTGAGATGAACCCACGACAACTCAATAATCGCAAACTATCGATTCAGTAGTTTTGGTTTCAAACCTCTCTCTCGAATAAGTCAAAAACATGAAGATAAAATTGTATTTGCAACTACAACCCCATTAAATTCAACACAACTACTGAACAAAATCACTTTTAAACAGCGAATAAACAATCAATTAACAATACCTAGCAGTAAATTCAACCAATATTCACAAAATCACACCCCAGGAATTGGGGTTTTAGCTAGACATAGTAAAGAGATAGAAATTGATACCGAAAAGTTTTTCCATCAAATAGGTACAATAGATATTGTCTTTACACACGTCAAAGATGAAGAATCTTCAATACCCAATTCCAATTGCTTAGAAATGGAAATCCTCAAATCTTCAAAGCTAAGGAACAAAGTCTCCCAAAAACTAAGTTCTAAAATTGAGTAATTCTAAAAATTGGTTTCCGAATTGTAAAACTTGATACTAAACTAAAAATTTAAATAGGTATTTATAATTGTCAAAAAGTGTGTTGCGAAGGATCACTCGGCGCAGTTAGTTAAGATTGTCGATCCACTCGGCGATCTGCCATTTGGTCTGGTTCATCGCCTTTCCACATTGGCCTTCAGCAAATTCAAGTTCTATAATATTGGGCGATGGAATGCTGCATCACGAAATTGTTCGGCGACTCGCTGACTACTCCTTTATCTCGCCGACTCAATTTTCTCCTTCAGAGCTTGGCACACTGGAACATTAGGCGAGACCATAACTATTCGGCGACTCGCCTAATGGCTTAGGCAATCCTCATGCCATCTTTTCTTCGTTCTTTTCAGCTGCCTTGTTCCTTTCTGCCCAATAGTGTCCATGTTTTGTCTCAAACTCCAAATACCTAAAACTCAAGGATTTTCATCAGTTATTGAGACAAAATATGCATTTGAAGACACTAAATATATCAAAATAAAGCCGTAAAAGAGTCCAAATCATGGACTTATCATTGTGCATTACCCCTGCCTACATTACCATTTCCTCTACCTCCACGGCCTCGCGGATTACCCCCTCACCCACCTTGTGGACGTCCTCTACCATTATTACCATTCCCTGTGGCTATCACTGCTCTATAGAGCTGCTACACGAAATCTAACACATGTGGGTGGGGACAATTTCTTCTCATATGCCCAGGTTCTCCACAATTGTAGCAACTGCGATCAAAAAAATGGTGTGTCGCCCGTCGAAGGCGCAACTCCTTGGCTATCCTGAAAATAATGAGATGGAGTTCCTGAGTAATTACCTGTAGAGGAAGGCATGGCAGAATGAATTGTCTTGGTTGCAACCGTTGGCCTCGCTGAACCTCTGGAATAAGAACCTTGAAAGTTGCCTGAAATCTTGGCCCTTTTGCCGATGCCTTAGCCTGACCGTCTGGCCTCACCCCCTCCACCTTCTTAACATAATCTGTTACCTCATTAAAGCTCCTCCCTACAGAAGTCATATGAACATATAATACTTGTAACTTAGAATTCAGTCCCCTAATAAATAAGCGGATCCTCTCTCCACCACTGTTAGCCTCACCTTGAAGTTGAAAGGACACAAACTCAACCCCATGCTGATGGACAATCCCAACGTATGAAGCCTCTCATAGCAATCTAAGAAGAACTCATAAGCATCCTCATTCTCAGAACCAAAAAACACATGAGGCTTTAGCATCAAAAACTTAGTCAACATTTCATGCTCATTACCAGTCATAACAGAACCCAACAAAGGACAGAAGAAAGCATTATTACCTCCCGTTCCACCCGTCTTGGGTGCAGTGCTAGCAACAGAAGGATTAGTAGGAACTTGAGTTGCTTGAGCAGAAGGAAGCACTCCAGGACTAACCAACCCTTTCAAAACTGACATGATCTGTCGAGCTAACACTGGGTCTATGGGGGGAACATCGGTAGTCTCAGCCTGCACCTCTTCCTCTTATCCCACATCCTCAACATTCTCAACATCAACATTCTCCTCTTCAATCTCTTCATGATACGCAGGAGCGTTCTCATGCACAGGAGCATTCTCAACAGGAGCTCCATTCCTAGCAGGCGCTACTCTTTCTCGACCTCTATCCCTAGCTCTTCCTCTACCCTTGCATCCACTGCGACCTCTCGCTGCAGATTCCGCAGCTGGAGCATTAATGGGAGCTACGGGCTTGACGCCGTTCTATCTAGTGTTAACCATATGCGGACAAAAGAGTGAAGGAGGTTAGCTACCAATTCAAATTGATAGATACCAATTGGAATTAAGTTGTAGCACGAAAAGAGACAAGAGAAAATAGAGAGATTTCCTAAAGTCCTATAGCCTCTCGAAGAAAAGTAAAGGCGTCCCCGTACCGTTCCGCTAGACTCTACTAGACTCATTTTGGTACATCGAGATCAATGAACCTAGGCTCTTATACCAACTTTGTCATGACCCCGACCATCGTGATTGGCACCCACACTAACTCTCCGGTAGGAAAACCACTACAACAACCCAAACCAAGCAACTAATCTAAAAACTAAGGCATTTAAGTATATGAAAGCAGTTAAGTACTAAGGAAAGAAATAGGGAGTTCCCATAAACTCCAACAAAAGTCTAACAATGAACTAAACAATGCGGAAGAAATAACCTAGAACCTGAAAGTCAATGTACCAAAACATCTAAAGTTCAACAAGTCTAAACAAGACGGGATGCAACCCCAATCTAATGAACTAATCAACTAACTAGAACATGGTCTAAGTCCATAAATGGTGGACATAGACGAAAGAGAACCCATCTCAGCTCGGAAGAATTGGCTCACCCTTGAATTCGAACGATCACTGATCTCCTAAGTGAGGTCTGTCAGTAGCCACTTGAAGATCCCATGAACTCAACAAAAATAAGAGCAAAGTATATGTACACAACCACAATGTACTGGTAAGATCACGCGGCTGTCCCACTAACTGCAACATACATAAGTCATCACAACAACATAATCTCATGCATATATCGAACATATACAATATTATCAATAATTACTAACAACGAACAACTTCACATTTCTCAAGATATACAATTATATCAAATCATTGGTCCTCTCATGGAACCCAAACCCAAACAGTTACCGGAACATGGTACCCGATCCAATGATTATAACGAAATGTGGCAACCGATCCCATAATTATGTCAAAATGTGGAAACCGATCCAAGTTAGTTATGCCGGAATGTGGCAACCGATCCATTCAACACATCGCAATCACAATCACAATCACAAGTACATCCTCAAGATCATACATTTAAGTCATGATTTCATTGCAATCATCATTCATCTATCTCATTTACAACAAGTGTGATCAATAATTCAACATTCATATACATATATGTATCATACTGAAGCAAGAACAAACATACATTACACAATCATAGAATAACAACCATCACCTACCTCGTAACAAGCTTGAAACCCTAAGAAACTTGATCCTTCCCTTTCCGAATTCGTTCCGCTTGTTCTTGGTAAACAAACAATCAATACAATACGGGAATCAATAAACAATCACTAATTACCCTAGTTGCTAACAATTCTATGAATCCTAGATCATACCCATGATCCCAAACACCCAAAATAGGGTTGTTTCCACCATAGAATCTAGATCAAAACCCTCCCCCATCAATAATTATCCATTCTATTATGTTTTACGGATCAAAAAATGGTTCGGGGAGTGTAAAGCTTACCTTTAGCCTCAAGAATGGTGGAAACACTGTTAGGAGTCATCTGGGGTTCGTTCGTTAGCTCTAAAACTCAAAATGTACAAAATAAGGTCATTTAGGGGTTTATTTACGACTTTAAGTCGTGTCGAACCAGCCACAACAGCCCTTACCCCGTTGTAGCGGCCCCGCTAAAGCGGCCAAAACCCCTGCCAAAGTGGCTTGCACGAAACAGTGAGCTATTTAAAGAATTCCAAAATCTCCATTTCACAACACACCTCTAACCAACGACGCTAAGAATATACCCTTCACGCTAAGATCGATTTTGGGATTTCTACTCGCCCGAATTCAATTTCGTAAAGTCGTACGGATTCCTTAACGAGTTATCTACTACTAATGTAATTGAAATCATAAATAATTCACCTGATTGTGACCAGATTTCCTTACACCTTAATGACTCCAATTTCGTCCAAATCTGGACTAGTTTGGGAAAATCCAATTACTACGAAAAAGTTTTCCGACCCAAAAATTTTCCCTGCTGGCTTTTCTATAACGACGGAACCCGGTCGTTACAAGAGGTCGGAGGTGAAAAAATAAAATTTAAAGTGGAAAACATTTTTTAAAAACAAACTTAAATTTTATTTTATTTTGGGAGGGGGTGATTTTTTAAAAACAAACTTAAAAAAATTTGGAGGGGGGTGGGGGTGGTAGGGGGGCTGATGGGGGAAGTCGAGGGTAGGGGGTGGGGTAAAAAAATAAAAAATTGAAATTGGAAATATCTTTTAAAAACAACTTTTAATTTTATTTTATTTTTTGGGGGGGAGGGGGTGGTAGGGCGATTAGGGTAGGGGTGAGATGGGGTAACAAAATTAAAAATTAAAGTTAAAAATATTTTTTAAAAAACAAGCTTTAAATTTATTTTTTTGGGGTGTTTAGTGGAGGTTTGAGGGTAGGGACAAAATAAAGTGATTTTTTCAACACAAAAAAATTGTAATTTGAAGTTGGAAGAGAGTTTTGGAATATGCTTTCCTTAATTTTTGAAGGGAAGTCATTTTCCTTAAATTTGAAGAAAATGAGTTGATTTGGAAAATATTTTCGAAAATATTTAACCAACCAAACATGAGAAAATTGAAAAACATTTTCCGAAAAATATTTTCCTTCGTATCAAACACACCCATAGTGTACGCTAACTTTCTCAATTTTCTTAACTTTGTAAATTATATTTTAAAAATTAAATGTTCATATACCAAAGATAGATATATAAAGACCGACCTCAAGTTTCACATTTGGAGAACATAATGATGCATAACTTTTTAATTGTTATTTTGACTCAAAAGAGGAGTATGTGACGGCAGCGATAATGACAAATTTGAAAAAAAAAATGATGATGAAAGGTAAAGGAATTGAAGTGACTAGAAAAAAACGAAAGAAGAAGAAGATTACAATGGTGATGCTGACTGCTTGCAGTTGCCGGAGAAATTAATGATGACAAATAAGCACAAAGAAGAAGAAGAAAGCGGCTGTTTTTTTTTTATTTAAAAAAAAATCCAAGTAAATGTTTTCACGCACTCATCAGCCATGAATCACACTCAAAATTCCATGTAGGCAAAAAGTGCTCAAGTGGTATAAATTTAAAGTCCTAGAAGTGTTCAATAGGTACAAGTATTAGTTAAGGTGTCTAAGTAAATTATGCGAACAACTTTAAGGGGCCACGTATAACTTAGGCCTTGAATATTTATTCAACTCAACTTTAACCTTGCATGCATAAACTAAAATCGACCAGTTATGTTTCAAAAAAAAATTAAGCAAATAAATAATTAAAATTAATTATTTTAATATTTTTAGAACTCTTTCATAATATTCAACCATCTCCACTCATCAAAGGAAGTGGAAGGGGACAAAAATAACAGAAAGCAAAGAAAAAAAATTATATTAGTGTATAATCAATTCATGAAAAAATATTTTTTTGATATTGATTGATACCAACAATGAAACTAAGAATTGTTTTTCTTCTCATTTTTATTTTCCTACAATGTGTAAGTTTGTGCAATCAAATGTATCATTTAGAAAAATAGCAAACCTTTTAAACTTAAATAGTACTAGAAAAAAAATAAGAACGAATATAAAAAAGCAGAAATATGTATCGTATTAGAAGATTGAACATTCAATAGGCTTCCAAAAACAGTGATAGTAAGTTCAGTTGAATGTAGTTGAAAGTGGTATATGATAAATATTTTCCAACATAGGAGAGTCAGCTAATGTAATACTTCTTCCTCCATCTTCATTACATTCAAAGCTCTCTGGTAAAGAACATAACTCAACAGAAGCCTCTTCAAATTCAATATGACGAGGTTTGTCATTCTTATTGTAAGTCAATTTATTTGCCAAATCCTTATCCCTTTGATCAGACTGTAAGTCTTGATCAACCCTCATATCATAGTCAATAGAGTTTAAATTTCCTACTATAAGTTGTGTAGCTAAAGTTGGAATATTGTCATCTTCTTTTCTTGTGGACAATAGCATTATCAGATGTGATTATACCCAAATCAAAAATCAACTCTGGATCAGTATCTTTTTTCAAGCTCATACAATATTTCTGCAAAGTTTGCAAACATGAGTTTGAAAACTATTCTCTAATTATAAAGAAAAATAGTGATGCAACGGTTTGCTTTAAGTAATTTTTCACACAAAGGTCATCTAACTTCTAATATTTGTTCTATCATAGAGTTTCTAACATAAGAATGAATTAATATAAATATAACTTTCAAATTTGATGGTTTTAAAAAAAAATTAATACTAAATATCTCATATATGAATGCTTGAGTTCCATTTAAGAAAAATTGTAATATTTTAATAGATTGAAAATCATTCACACCTCAAGATCTTATTTAAAAATTAAAAATTCTCTTTAACTTTGACTAATAGACATTTTTTACTCTTGTTCCCCCCCCCCCCCACACACACACAACTCCCACTCCACGACCTTATTTCATGTCATGTCTATTTTATTCTACTATTTCGGTCATTCATTTATACAACATTTTTTTTATAGTATATATAATATTTTATATTTTCAAATTTCGTATTTTATCACTAGATAATTTTATATTTTATTATAATTTTATATTAATTCATTAAAATAAGAAGAGTAATCTTTCAATTAAATTGAATCTAACGCTATTTCTTTATTATTTTTACTTTAATATTGCATGCATTAAGTATATATTTATGTATTTATGTGCATGCATGCTTATGTGTATATTTAGGTATCACTGTTTTCTCATTGTATGTTATCTATTATATAAATTATTTTCTTATTGGCATTGATGAAATGTTTTCTAAATTATAATTTATAATTCATTTACTTTATCGATAAAAATTTTGAAAATTTATTATAAATAGACCTTTATTTTTATTAATTCCATTTTATATTTACCTACTTTAAAATATGTTTAAAAAGTTATGAATCAATTTTATTTTCACTTTTGTGTAACAAATATTAGGGTTTTAATTATTATAAATAAAAAGAAGCTTTTTCATTATGCTAATTTATTTAATGATAGAACACCATCAACTCTATACTCATTTAGTATTATTTTTTTCCATTTTCATCTACAAAATAACATTTATTTTTCTGTAGATAAAATTTGTTCTATAGATTAAGCATATATTGAGTTAAAAGTAGTAAATCTTCAAATGATATGCGAAATGCCTGCTAGTCAATCAGGAATATCCATCAGTTAAATAATTTTCTTTGGATAAGATCTTGTAGAAAAAAAAAATCATAAATAAAATTAAATATTTTACGCGATATACATGTAGATAATCTTTGAATGATCTCATATTTTACACAATATATGTTGGGAAAAACTTACACTTTAGGCCAAGTGTTGTAATGGCTTCCAAAAAAATTTCATGAAGGGGATTTGTCCAAACAAACCTACTCTTCATTGGTGGTGGAACTTAACTATGTTTATTTTCAATCTCAACATATTTTCGCGTGGACTTGTCCCCTTAGCAACTCCTTTGCATGTATGCTTCTTCTTTCGCAATGTTGCATATTGCCATAAATAATGTATGTCATCTTGCGATATGGGCTTCAGAATGAAGAAAATAACTCCACTCTCTAGTGCTTTAATAGCTGTAGTTTCATTTTCATCAGCTGATAAACCTGGTCACATTCAATAATAGAGATTTGAGTCATATAATTTTGTAACATCTCGCTAATTGAAAGAACTAGGAAGTAGTTAAAATTGGAAATAGTCATTTTTGGAAAGAATGAAAATCTGGAAATTTGTTTAAGTCAAGTTAAGTTTGAGTTTTTGGTCAACTTCAAACGACCATAACTCCTAGCTCAGGATGAGTTAGGTATGTTTCCAGATATCGTAGGAAATATCTTGGAATAATCTTTCCAACACCGCTGAGTTTGCGTGATTCGGAGTTCGTATGAGTTAGTTATGCCCTTTCGAAGTTGGGTTATTCAAATAAGGAAAATCTAAAACCGGATTTTGGAAGGGTATTTTATCTTTTCCTTACCCAACTATTTTAATTCATTTTTAGGAGTTTATTTGGGGTCAAATCAGAATTTGGTCGGCTTAGAAAATTGGAAATTCACGCTAGGGCTTGGAGAAAAGAGAAAAGAGGAGAAAGAAGAAGAAAGTTCAAGATTCGTTTATTCTTGGAGATTTGCGTATGGATTTCGTCAAGGGGTGATCAATACGAGGTATGTGAGATCACATAGCGATGGGTTAGTCCAACCACGCGCCAATCATGATTCAATTCAGCGAAATATATTAGATTTGAAAGTAAACCCTTTGATATCTTGATGAAATTCGTTTGAATTCTTGCAGGTTGTGTTGTTGAAGTTTTCTTGAGATTTGATTCATGTTTTCGGGTGTAATTTCGAGTTGAATCTAGTATATATTGAGGGTATAATCGATTCTAAGTGTTTGGGGAAAGAACTAAGTGGAAATAGGGGGTTTAGAGATGAAAAAACGAAGGAGAAAAGTCAGAGTTCACTTGGGCAGGGGCCTGGGGCGTCGCCCCTCTCAGAGCCCTAAGAGAGGCCCTTTAAATTTTGACCTCTAGGGTGCCGCCCTAGCCAGTTCGCCCCAAATTAGTTCCTGAATTTCAAGGGCTGGCGCCCCACGCCTCTCAGAGCACCAGGGATGCCAGTTTTTCCCATTCCTTCCCTATCTTTCCGAACTAGTTCCTTAGCAACGTACCTATGTTTCCTAGATGATTCCAACACTCGAAGGTACGTCTAAACATGATGAAATAATCCATAAACATGAGATCATGAACCTTGAATCCATAATTCAATTCAAGTAAAGTTAAGAGTCAAGTCTAGAAGTTAAGAATCAAGTCAAGAGAAGTTCATAAAGTTTTCAAAAGTCTTTCACAAACTTTTTAACTTTGTTTTAAGACTTACGTTTTGAGTTAAGCAAAGAGTAAACAGTTGAGTTCATTTCTTCAAAGTTATAAGGGAACTAAGTATTCCCAAGAGTTAAATGTTTTCACAGTTGAACAAGAAAGGGAAACACTGATTTCCAAGAGAGCTTTTAAGCTAAGTTTTGAGTAATTATCTCAAACCAAAGAAAGAAGTTAATTTGTTACACTCCCCCTTCATACAAGTTCATGATCAACAACTCCTAGAGCATCTCGAAAGTATTGAAACTTAGACTTCTCCAAAGCTTTAGTGAATATATCAGCAACTTGAGTGTTGGTACGAACATTTGTCAATTCAATCTCTTCACTTAGAACTTTCTCACAAACAAAATGATGGCGGATCTCAATATGCTTCGTTCAAGCATTAAAACTAGATTTGACGCAAGTTTGATGGCACTTTCGTTGTCACACTTGATTTGCACAGCATACTCTACTTTGTGGGACATGTCTTTGATCAATCTTTTCAACCAAATACATTCTTGTGCAGCCATGGTTTCTGCAATATATTCAGTTTCACTGGTAGACAAAGCAACAACATCTTTCTTCTTATTGCACCAGGAAACCATTATTGACCCAGTACTAAAACAGTAACCTGAAGTCGAGCGACGATCATGTAAGTCACCTGCCCAATTTGCATAAGTAAATCCACTCAATAAAAAAATTGCACACCTCTTGTACCAAAGTCCATGACTAAGAGATCCCTTCACATAGCGCAAAATCCTTTTTGCTACATCTAAATGAGAAGTTGTTGGACTATGCATAAATTGAGAAACAACACCAACTGAATAACATATTTCTGGGCCTTGTGATAGTTAAACAGATCAAACTTCCAACTAGTTGTCGGAACTTCATCGCATCCTTCAAACATTGGCCTTCATCCTTCTTCAACTTGAGATTTGGCTTCATGGAGTAGTCTTTTCTTTCGACTCCTCCATGCCGAAACGCTCTAAGAGACTCTTTGCATAAACTTTCTGAGACACAAAATAGCCTTGATCTGATTTTTCCACTTCCAAACCAAGAAAACATCCAATCTGCCTCAATTTTTTCATCTCAAAACGAACAGACAAGTCAATCCTTAAATTAGAAAATTTTGATTCATTATCTCCAGTTATTATCATATCATCAACATATAATAGTATCAGGAGATGCACACTTGATTCTAATTTCATAAATAAACTAGAATCTGAATCAGAAACTCTAAAACGACAAAAGATTAGGTATTGCGCAACTTTACCATACCAAGCTTGTGGTGCTTGCTTGAGGCCATATAGAGCTTTCGTCAAACGGCAAACATGAATTGGAAATTGCTTAGAGACAAAACCATGAGGTTGCTCCATAAATACTTCTCGATCCAACTCTCCATAAAGAAATGCATTCTTTACATCCAGTAGCCACATATTCCAACCTTTGAAAGCAACTAGAGAAATAAGTGACCTTATTGTCACCATCTTCGCCACCGGACTAAACGTCTCCTCATAATCTAATCCATAGTTTTGAGAGAACCCACGAGCAACTAGACGAGCTTTAAACCTGTCGATGGTACCATCTGATTTTTTCTTCAAGCGAATTACCCATTTGCAAGTAACTGGAACGCATTTTTCTTGTTTGGGTACCAATTCCTAGGTTTCATTCTTGTCTAAGGCATTAATCTATTCTTGCATTGCTCTTTCCCAATCTGGACAGTCGTTTGCTTCTTCATAACTTAATTGTTCTTCTATAGTTGATGCTCCTGTAAAGAAACATGAGGTCACGAAATAATTTTTAAGTTTTACCTCATAATCTTTGAGGTAGTCCGACTGCCTTTCCTCCCTTGTTGACCTTCTCATTACTTGATGTTCACCATCTCCTTCCCTGGAAATGTTCTGACTCAAAGATACACTTTCTGCCTCTTCATTACTAGGTGCTGGCCCATTTAGTTCAGGAAATAATAGCTCTAAATTATCTTGATCATCTCCAAGAACTACAACCTTTTGAGCAAAAAATAAGGATTACACTTCATCAAATACCACGTCTCTAGAAATGGTAAACTTATTTGTATTTGGATCCATGCATCTCCAATACTTCCTATAAGAATCATAGCCAACAAATACACATTTTCTTTCTTTTGGATCAAGTTTGGTTCTATTAGTTCTGGGAAGATGAACATAACACACATAACCAAAAACTCGAATATAGTTCACATTTGGCTTCTGACTATATAGAATTTCGAAAGGGGATTTTTGTGTACCTGGCCAAGGAGGCAGCCTATTTATTACATGGCATCCACATTGAATATCTTCAGCCCAAAGCTCTCGAGGAAGATTCTTTTCATGCAACCATGAAAGACAAACTGAAGTAAGATATCAAAAATATGGTATGTCGGCTTATTTAACGTTTTAAGCCATGAAAACATTTCATTTCAGTTCCAAACCAGAGAGAAAGGTTAAGAGAGGGTTCCTATGGAGTTATAGCATGATGGAGGTTAGTTTTTGACAATTTCTACCATTAAACATTGCCCCCGTGCCTAGAAACATAATCCCTACACGTGGTAATCATTTTTTCCTTCTATTAGTTGCGCTTGGAGTTGGTTTTTGAAGATATAAATTTGTAGTTATTGGTGTTTCTTCAAGGTTTATACTTGGTTAACTAAGGTAATCATCTTGGGACCCTTTTATGGTTGTTATTATGAATTTCTACGGACGTTTCAACAAGTTAGGGCAATATGGCAAATCTGCCGATTTAAGATTAATTATGAACTATTTATAGGTGCATACCAGATGTATATATATAGTGTTTCCAAAGCTTAGGGCATAAGGAACAACTTTTGTGAAGGAACTACGGTCTTTCGAGCGTTCATTGGAAAGGTATGTTAAGGCAATTCCCTACTTACGGCATGTTTCCTTAAAGCTTAGGAGCAATGTAATTGGATTGTTATCCTTGTTACACTTGTAGCCATTATTGTTGATTAATGGCAGCTCAAGTTGATATAATCCTCCCTTGTCGGGATTCTGATTCAGTTAGTAGTGTCCCTATGTTGGACACGACTTAGATATTATTTGTATATGTTGCTTATAACTAAATTGCTCGCTTTTAGCGATTGGATTGTTATTGCTTGGTTAGCTGCAGGAATGTGATCTATGCCTAGAAGGGCTATGTTCGGCCTACAGGGCTATATGGATGCCTAAAAGGGCTATGAGTTGCCTATAGGGCTATATTGACGCCTAAGAAAGTTATGTGCTTCCTACAAGGCCATGTTGTTGCCTAAGAGGGCTATGAGTTGTCTATAAGCTATGTTGATGCCTAAGAGAGCTATGTGCTACCTATGGGGTTATATTAATACCTAAGAGGGCTATGTGACTGCCTACGGGGCAAGGGGACTACCGATAGGGGTATATAGGTTGATTGGCACCTTCCGGGCTTATGTGGGCCTGAGTAGGTGGTCTTGTATGCTATTTGTACATGCCAAACTTATGGGGGCTTGGTTAGGTTGTTGTTTTATTATTTTGGATAAGTTTAGATTTAGGAGCAGGTAAGTACACGTATCTTATCCTTGATTTATTTATCAGTTTATTCCAGTATATCAGGATACCTCCTCATGGTCTATTTCCTTTCATACTCTGTACATTATTTTTTATTGACACCCCATTGCCTTGGAGGCACTGCATTCATGCATGCAGGTCCTGACAGACGATCGAGTAGACCTCATCAGCAGCAGGATTGACTTTTATCCAGTTGGCTATCCCCTTTCTTCTGGAGCTGCCAGAGTTGGGAGGTTTGTTACCTTTTGTTATATATGTCTTTACCAAGACTTCTGTGCTAGTTGGCTATTTATTTATATGATCTCCTGGGAGTAGCTGTTTCTTTTATAGATCAATTGACAAGGGCCTTGTTGGCCGAGGGCTTAGTTTTAAGCCAAAACATACTTGTTTGTTTTCTTGATTTCATGTGGCTTCCATGAGCTAGTAGCAAATAGTTCAGCAGGGTCGGGTTGGGCCTGAGTTTTGGCAGTAGGAACCAGTTGCTCCCCTCGAGTTTGGGGCGTGACAAACTTGGTATCAGAGCAACGTTGTATCCTAGGGAGTCTGCAAGCCATGTCTAGTAGAGTCTTGTTTATAAATGTGTTGTGCACCACATCCGATAAGCAAAAAGTTACCGGGCATGTTAGATTGACTATCCTTCTTTTGCTCACCTTGTGCTATAGAGCGGTGTCTTAGGGTTGAGGTTTCTGGCTTATAATTGATACTTGTATGCAGATAGAGATGACTAACACTAGACAGACCACAACTAGCCAGGGGCTAGATACAACTGCAAGCGAGGGTACCGGCAAGGTGCCACAGGTGGAGGTAGCCCATTATGAGACCATGGAGGAGACATCTTCTCAACCCCCTATAGAGTCTCCACCGCTTCAGGAGCCTCCGAGGGCTACTAAACTTCCAGCTCTACCAGCAGTACCAACTCTAGTTCCTCCTATTCCATTTGATTAGGATTTCAAGAATGGAGTATGTATGTTAGCACAATTAGTAGCTTAACAGTGCCAACCAATTGCGCCAAATGTTGCCGGACCTTTCGAAGGGGTCGAAAGTTCGAGAGTTAGTGAATTTCTTACCTTCAATCCTCCACAGTTTACAGGACAGATCGCAGAGAAGACCCTCAACACTTTATTGATCAGCCTTATAGGATCTTTAGAGTCATGCATGCCTCAGCAACTAAGTTACCAGCATTTCGATTGCGCGATGTTGCAGTATTGTGGTACGAGAGTTGGGAGAGATCTAGGGAAAAAGATGCATCACTACCGACTTGGGATAGCTGTATAGAAACTTTCATAGATCACTATTTGCCTCGAAAGATTAGGGATTGTCGGGTGGACCAATTTCAGAACCTTCGACAGGGCAGCATGAGTGTTCGAGAGTACGAGCTGAGATTTGATTCATTGGCTAGATATGCACCAGCATTTGTTGATACGATGCATGATAGGGTGCGTAGATTTATGAGAGGGTTCGACTCAGACTATATCGATGTTTATTCTATTGTGCACTAAATGATAATATGGATATCTCACAAATTCAGACATTTGCACAAGGCATAGAGGATCGCCGACATTTACAGTATATGAGTGAGACGGTCGAAAGAGAGAGACAAAAGAGGGCTAGGCCCGTTGGTTCATAGGGTGATTTTCAGGGTAGTCCCAGACCCCGATATTCTATTAGGCCACCTAGACCTCCACCACAGCAGTTCCAGGGTAGTAGATTTGATCGTCAAGGACATTCAAGCTCAGGTGAGGGTTCACGAGCATCAGGCTCGCAACAGCAGAGGGGTTCAGGCCAGGCTAGGACAGCCCCGCCGTGTTGCGCTACTTGCAGTAGGATGCATTTTGGGAGGTGCAGACGGGGTTCCACAGGTTGTTATTCTTGTGGACAGGAGGGGCATGGGTGGAGAAACTGCCCTACAATAGGTCACGGTGGTATAGGTCAGTCGACCAGGTTAACAGTAGGTTCCTCCTCATCAGCACAGTCTACAGGGTATGGACCCTAGACTTCAGCACATAGAGGTAGAGGCGGAGGCAGAGAGGGAGCATCTAGTTCTAGTAGTGGACAGAACCATACATATTCATTAACCGACCGACAGGACTCAGAGTCATCACCAGATGTTATGACAGGTACATTGATTATTTGATCCCATTGTGTTTATGCTTTGATAGATCATGGATCTACTCTATCTTATGTTACTCCATTTATTACGGGGAAGTTATGTATAGTAGCAGAGTCATTAGATCGACCCTTTATTGTATCTACACCAGTTGGTGAGTCTATTGTTGCCAGGAGAGTCTATCGAGGTTGCACGGTAGAAATTATCGACCGTCAGACCTCTGTAGATCTCGTAGAGTTAGAGATGGTCGATTTTAATGTCATTATGGGAATGGACTGGCTAGTATCTTGTTATGCTAATGTTGAGTGCCGGACAAAGATTGTTATATTCCACTTTCCAGGAGAGGCAGTTCTGGAATGGAAAGGCAATACACAACGCCGAAAGGTAGGTTTATTTCCTATCTTAAGGCGAGGAGGATGATTACCAAGGGTTGTATTTATCATCTTGTTCACGTTCATGATATAGATGCAGAACCACTGACTTTTCAGTCTATTCTGATAGTTAATAAATTTCTAGATGTATTTCGAGGCGATCTCCCTAGTATCCCTCTAGAACGGGAAATTGATTTTGCAATCGATATGCTACCAAGTACACAACCTATATCTATCCCTTCTTATAAAATGGCTCCTGCTGAGCTAAAGGAGTTGAAGGATTAGCTGAAAGACTTGTTGGATAAAGGCTTTATTAGGCCTAGTGCTTCACATGGGGTGCACCAGCGTTGTTCGTAAGGAAGAAAGATGGCTCACTAAGAATGTGTATCGCTTACCGACAGCTGAATAAGGCAACTATAAAGAATAAGTATCTCCTTCCGAGGATAGATGACTTGTTTGATCAGTTACAAGGTATTAAGAGATTGATTTAAGATCAGGGTACCACCAGATACGAGTTCGGGAGAAAGATGTTCCAAAGACAGCTTTTAGAACTAGATATAGACATTTTGAGTTCTTGGTAATGTCTTTTGGATTAACTAATGCCTCAGTAGTGTTCATGAACCTGATGAATAGTATATTCAGGCCATATCTAGACTTGCTTGTAATTGTATTTATTGATGATATTTGGTGTATTCATGTTCAAAAGATGAGCATGCAAATCATTTGTGAGCAGTCCTTCAGGTTCTTCGAGACTGAGAATTTTCTACAAAGTTTTCTAAGTGTGAGTTCTACTTGGACTCTGTAACTTTCTTAGGCCATATTGTATCATATGCAGGCATTGCGACAAAAGATTGAAGCCGTAAAGACTTGGCCCAGACCCATGACTCCGACTGAGGTTCGTAGTTTCTTAGGGTTAGCTAGGTACTACAGAAGGTTTGTAGAGGAGTTTTCTTCAATTTCAACCCCATTAACGAATTTGACTCAAAAAGCAGCTAAGTTCCAGTGGACTGAGGCTTGTGAGCATAGTTTCCTGGAGCTGAAGGACAGGTTGACATTAGCACCAGTTCTTACATTGTCAGACAGTTCAGAAGGCTATGCGGTGTATTGTGATGCTTCTGGTGTTGAGTTGGGATGTGTTCTAATGCAACATGGTAAGGTTAGCGCATATGCTTCAAGGCAGTTGAGAAAGCATGAGAAGAACTATCCGACTCACGATTTAGAATTGACTGCAGTTGTGCATACGCTAAAGATTTGGAGTCACTATTTGTATGGCGTTCAAGTTGACATCTTCACAGATCATAAAAGCCTTCAATATATTTTTAGACAGAAGGAGCTAAATATGTGACAACGTCGATGGCTTAAGTTACTGAAAGACTACGATGTGGACATTTTATATCATCCAGGAAAGGCCAATGTGGTAACTGATGCCCTTAGCCGAAGATCTATGGATAGTTTATCATATTTAGGTGTTGAGAAGCATGAGATAGCGCGAGAGCTTCATCAGTTAGCTAGTTTGGGAGTCAAATTGTTAGAGGCAGAAGATAGTGAGGTAACAATTCAGGACACAGTCGTATCATCTCTAGCTGTAGAAGTACAACAAGAGGATCCTAGCTTAGAGCAGCTCAGAGCCAAGGCTCAGAATCAACAGACTTTAGCATTTGATATAGCAGGAGATGGAGTCCATAGATATAGTGGTCGATTGTGTGTTCCGAATGTTGCAGGGCTTTCGCATCGGATTATGGAAAAAGCATATCATTTTTGTTATTCTATTCACCCTGGTTCGACGAAGATGTACCATGATATTAAGGAGATCTATTTGTGGCACGGGATGAAGAAGGATGTTGCTAAATTTGTGGCACAGTGTCCTAACTGCCAACAGGTGAAGATTGAGCACCAAAAACCCATTGGGCTAATTCAGGAGATAGCCATTCCTTTGTGGAAGTGGGAAGCAATTAATATGGATTTTATTACAGGGTTACCTCGATTGCATCATAAGTTTGACTCTATTTGGGTAATTGTTGATAGATTAACAAAATCAGCCCACTTTTTACCAGTCAGGGCTACTTTTACGGCCGAAGACTATGCAGGGCTCTATATTAGGGAGATTGGTAGGCTACACGGTGTCCCATTATCTATTATCTCTGATAGAGGAGCACAATTCACCGCCAACTTCTGGAAGTCCTTCCAGAAAGGACTGGGTACACAGGATAATCTTAGTACATCCTTTCACCCTCAGACAGATGGCCGGCTGAGCGCACAATTTTGACACTCGAGGATTTGCTACGGGTGTGTGTGCTAGACTTCAAGGGGATTTGTGATGACCACTTACCTCTTATAGAGTTCGCATACAATAATAGTTATCATTCCAGCATCGGGATAGCACCTTATGAGGCTTTGTATGGGCTAAAATGTAGATCACCCATTGGATGGTTCGAGGTAGGTGAGTAAGGGTTGATTGGACCCGACTTAGTACAGCAGACAGTGGAGCAGGTCAAGCTCATATGGAAGAGGTTGCTAACAGCTCAAAGCCAACAGAAGTCATACTCAGATGTGCGACGAAGGGACTTAGAGTTTTGCATCGATGACTAGGTATTCTTAAAAGCCTCGCTTATGAAGGGGGCTATGAGATTTGGCAAAAAAGGCAAGCTTAGTCCAAGATTCATTGGGCCATACCAGATCCTTTGAAGGGTGGGACGAGTGCCTTATGAGTTAGAATTGCCTTCGGGGCTAGAATCTGTTCATCCAGTTTTCCATGTATCTATGCTACGGAAGTGAGTGAGAGACCCTTCTCGGGTTGTCCCAGTTGAGGATGTTCAAATCACAGAGGAGTTGTCCTACGAGGAAATTCCAGTTGCCATATTAGATCGGCAAGTCCATAAATTGAGGACCAAAGAGGTGGCTTCGGTTAAAGTATTGTGGAGAAACAAGAATAAAGAAGAGGTGACCTGGGAAGCTGAGGATGGCATGAGGTCCAAATACCTCACTTATTTCATATCCCAGGGTGATGGCCTTTCTCCCCACCCCATATGCCTTCTCTGCTTATGCCACTGGTGATGAACTCACTATGGCTATTCAACGTCAAAGTCAGAGTTTTTCTTACTACATAGGCGGCTAAACGCCCCTGGCTGACAGGCTGTCTTAAATAAAAGGAATACACATAAAGACAAGACAGCTTAAGCTTCACTGAAAGAAGAAAAGCTTTATCTTTCTAGCGATACGGGAAGGGTATGATAATTAGACTCCTATAGCAGTTCGGGAGCATCCGCATCTATTTGGTAGAATATAACGACTCAGTTTATATTAGTGCAGTGAGATAAGATACCTATCTAATTTTTTTATATTGTTGCTTATTATTATTGTTGTTGTCGTTGTATATTTGCTCGAATTATTATTGCAGAGCTATAGTGCTTAGTAATTTATATCATCATGTGAGACGCCTAGGTTAGACTTTTTGCATTTTAGGTTCCTGGATAGTGACAACTTAACCGCGTGACTCAGATTTTTTATTTTTTTCATTCGAGGACGAATGTTTCTAAGGGGGGAAGGATGTAACACCCCGGCTTTTCAAAACGTCTAAATTAACTCATATCTTCATGGAAAGACAAGGAGGGTGAGTAATAAATTAAAAATAATGTGGTATGTCATATTTTAAGTGTTCAAGGGTTGTATCTCAAGTTTTGAAGTTAAGTAAGAGGCAAAAAAAACATGGACAAAGTTATTGTAAGTTCCTTTTTAAAGATTTCTCTAAAATTTGGGTCAAATGTCTTGGATGTTTTCTCCCAATATATAAAGAGTTAGAAGGCCTATCACCCATTAAATCAAAGTCCTACGAGTCTAGTTTGCAACTCATAATACCTCGTATCAAACCGACATCAGAGTAAAAAGTTATGAGGGTTATACTAGGGACTGCCTCAGCAAAATCTGGGTCGGATCCGGATTGGGTCAAAAATATGGTATGTAGGCTTATTTAACGTTTTAAGCAATGAAAACATTTCATTTCAGTTCCAAACCAGAGAGAAAGCTTAAGAGAGGGTTCCTATGGAGTTCTAGCATTATGAAGGTTAGTTTTTGACGATTTCTACAATTAAACATTTCCCATGTGACTAGAAACGTAATCCTTACACGTGGCAGTCGTTTTTCCCTTCTATTAGCTGCGTTTAGAGCTGGTTTTTGAAGATATAAATTTGTAGTTATTGGTGTTTCCTCAAGGTTTACACTTGATTAACTAAGGAAATCATCTCGAGACCCTTTTATGGTTTTTATTATGAATTTCTATGGACGTTTCCACAAGTTAGGGAAAAATGGAAAATCTGTCGATTTAAGATTATTATGAACTGTTTATAGGTACGTACCAGCTGTGTATATATAGTGTTTGCAAAGCTTAGGACATAAGGAACAACTTTCGTGAATGAACTATGGTCTTTGGAGCGTTCATTGGAAAGGTATGTTAAGGCTATTCCCTACTTAGGGCATGTTTCCTTAAAGCTTAGGAGCAATGCAATTGGTTTGTTATCCTTGTTACACTTGTAGCCATTATTGTTGATTATTGGTTGCTCGAGTTAATATAATCCTCCTTTGTCGAGATTCTTATTCAGTTAGCAGCATCCCTATATTGGACACGACTTAGAGGCTATTCATATAGGTTGCTTACAACTAAATTGCTTCTTTTTAGCGATTGGATTGTTATTGTTTGATTAGATGCAGGAATGTGATCTATGCCTAGAAGGTCTATGTTTTGCCTACAGGGCTATATGGATGCCTAAAAGGGCTATGAGTTGCCTACAGGGCTATATTGACGCCTAAGAAGGCTATGAGCTTCCTACAGGGTCATGTTGTTGCCTAAGGGGGCTATGAGTTGCCTATCAGCTATGTTGATGCCTAAGAGAGTTATGTGCTGCCTACGGGGCTATATTAATGCCTAAGAGGGCTATGTGACTACCTATGGATCTAGGTGACTACTGATAGGGGTATATAGGCTGATTGGCACCTTCCAGGCTTATGTGGACCTGAGTAGGTGGTCTTGTGTGTTGTTTGTACCTTCCGAGCTTATGGGGGCTTGGTTAGGTTGTTGTTTTATTATTTTTGAGAAGTTTAGATTTAGGAGCAGGTCAGTACACTTATCTTATCCTTGATTTATTTATCAGATTATTCCAGTATATCAGGATACCTCCTCATAGTCTATCCCCTTTCATACTTTGTACATTATTTTGTACTGATGTCCCATTGCCTTGGGGGCGCTGCATTCATGTATGCAGGTCCTGACAGACGACCGAGTAGACCTCCTCAACAACAAGATTGACTTTTATTCGGTTGGTTAGCCATTTTCCTCCAGAGCTGCCATACCTTTTGTTTTATATATCTTTATGGGTAGGTTGGGGCCTGTCCCGCTAATCTTTTCTACTCTTAAAGGCTTGCAGACTAATGTGTAGGGTGTATAGCTACGTTATGGCCATACTGGCCTATGTTGTTGGTTTGCTGAAGCTTGTGAGTTGTTTGATGTATTGTATTGATATATACCTGCTTTTAGTTTTCATATAGATATCATGGCGGCCTCGACGGCCCAATCAGGACTTTTGTGCCAGTTGGCTATTTATTTATATGATCTCCTGGGAGTAGATATTTCTTTTATAGATCAGTTGACAGGGGCCTTGTCGGCCGAGGGCTTAGTTTTAAGCAAAAATATACTTGTTTGTTTTCTTGATTGCATGTGGCTGCCATGCTCTAGTAGCAAATGGTTCAGCAGGGTCGGGTCAGGCCTGAGTTTTGGCATTAGGAGCCAGTTGCGCCCCTCGAGTTTGGGGCATGCAGTTAGACTCAATCGTGTATATCAAGTTGTAATAGTCCAGCCATAAGCAATTAAGTTCTTCTGCAACTTATCTTGTTTCTTTATGGTATAAAGAGCCACAATAAACTCCAACCAGTAAGATCATATTCATTTTATTTTTTTCTCTCTACCAACCTCCATCAATGGGCGATACTTCTCAAGTTGTCACTGTAGATACCAACATCGGAGTGACAATCGTCCAATTTAATCTGGCATCCCAATTGCCTATCAAATTACTTGGCAGCCAAAACATTTCAACATGGAAGGCACAATTTTTAATGCCTATGCATGGTCATGATCTATATGGCCATCTCGATGGGTCTGCTCCTTCCCCCTCTCGCATGATCACAACTGGCACAGTCCCTAGTGCGAATCATGTGTTCTCTCTTTGGTTTCGCCAAGACCAACCTATTCAGAACGCACTTATGGGATTGGTTGATCCCACAATTGCCACAGCTGTTGCAACTTCTAACTCAGCAAAAATTGCATGGGATGCATTGCACACAGCCTATGCGAACAAGTCCCAAACCAGACTTTTTAGTTTGCGTGATCAACTTATGCGATTGACCAAAGACTCCCAACCAGTCACCGAATATTTGCAAAATATTCAATCTATTTCTAATGAACTCTCTACTATTGGCGCCTCAGTTACCAACTCTGAACTTATTGTTAAGATCCTGAGTGGTTTGGGCCCAGAGTTCCGTGAGATTTCCGCTGCAATTTGGACTCGTGACTCCACTATTACTTATGAAGAACTCTATGAAAATCTATTGGATCATGAGTTGTTCATTCGCCATGAAGAGTCTTAGACGACTCCCAACCAAATTACTGTTGCCACTGCTACTTCCACCAAGTCTGGTCATCCCAACTCTCGGCACACTCGTCGCTCCAACAATGGCACTGGTAGCAACCAACAATGGTGGTCCAACAATCATTTTCGTACACCCAATCAGTGTCGATCTTCACCCACCACCAACTCTTATGATGGTGTTCGCTGCCAATTGTGCAACAAACCGAGTCATGTTGCAAGTGTTTGTCGATCCAAATCTCACAATCATTTTGAGGCAAAGGCCAACCATGTTTCAGGTTTGCAGGCATCCGCAAATCCCTGGATTGTCGACTCTGGCGCATCTCATCATATCACTGCAGACCCTCACAACTTGCAAGCATACCATGGCATGGAGCAGGTCTCCATGGGTGATGGTAACAAAATTCCAATAACTCACACTGGTTCAACTCAATTACATGCCTCAAAAAATGCTTTCCAACTTTATGATGCTCTATGTGCACCTACCATTAAACGCAACTTACTTTCAGTTTCTAAGTTTTGTCAAGATAATCTCACTCCTGTTGAATTTTTTCCTTTTCATTTTTGTGTGAAGGACCTGAACACACGGACTTCTTTGGTGCACGGTCGGAGTAGAGACGGTCTTAATGAGTGGCCCACTTCACATTCCTTGCCTTCAACAAATGCACTTGTTGCCTACACCAATTTTTCCTCCAGTCTCACTTGGCAACGTCGTTTGGGTCATCCGCACGCAAGAGTTTTAAATTTTGTTTTAAATAAATTCTCACTTCCTTGTTCACGCGAAAAAATTTCAGTTTGTAATTCTTGTTCATCAAATAAAGCTCATCGGCATCCCTTTCAACAACTTACGCTATCATGTACCAAACCATTTCAAACCATTTTCAGTGATTTGTGGGGCCCTTCTCCAGTTTTATCAATTGACAAAAAATTATACTACTGTATTTTTGTTGACAAATATACCAAATACATTTGGCTTTATACCGTGAACAAAAAAAGTGACGTTAAAGAACTTTTCCAAAACTTTCAAGTTTTAATGGAACGTAATTCCAATACAAAAGTTCTTTCTCTATATGCTGATGGTGGTGGAGAATATACAAGCCTTGATCCATACCTAAGAACTCAAGTTATTGAACTTCTTTTAGCTTCTCCATACACCCTTCAAGGAGTTTCTCTTGTTGAACGTCGACATAGACATATTGTTGAAACAGCAAGAACTTTACTCCTTGAAGCTTCGCTCCCACCGACCGTTTGGTCCTTTGCCTGTCAACACGTGGTTTATCTCAGCAATCGCTTACATACCTCACTTTTGCAAAATCAATCACCTTTCCATATGTTAATTTGGTAAACAAACAGATTACACCCAATTAAAAAAATTTGGGTGCTTGTGTTATCCATGGCTCAAGCCATACTCGAAGAATAAATTAAATTCGAGGTCGGCACCTTGTGTTTATTTGGGGTTTTCGTCCAATTATCATTGTCATCAATGTTTTGATCCGATATCTTCCAAAATATACTTGTCTCGAGATGTCACATTTTTTTAAAGTGTTTTTCCTTTTCAGACTATGTTTTCAAAGCTTTCCTCATATTATAAAACTTTTGCCTAGGAAAACCTAGTTGAACCTACCCAGGTTAAGCCTCCTCTATCTTCTCCAATAGCTTGTACAGATTTACCGCCCTCTATTATTTTACCCAATGCAAATAACATCAAGCACACGCATGAGACTGTCTATTCTAGCTGCGCTTCAACAGGGTCTGCGATTTCAGGTACTTCTCCTACTTCTTCTCCTCTACTTTCTTCTCTTCCTGCTGCCACATCACATTCTATACCCCCGTCACCAACTCAACTACCATCCACATCCAATCAGCAACCACCGAAACCTCCTATTCAATTTGTTTACTCTCGTCACTCAACTCAACTGGCACAACAGAACACATCTGTTCCATCCTTGCCTACCCCACCCCCTTCCCATCTGCCTCAACATCGAGGCGTCACACGTTCACAACACAATATCCATAAACCAAAGCAGATTTTTGATTACATGGCCCAAGTAACACCTCTATTCACTCCCACCACCTTCAATCAGGACACCAAACACATAGAGTGGAAGACTGCTATGAAAGTTGAGTTTGATACACTGTGTAAAAATCAAACGTGAAAATTGGTGCCGCGTGATCCGTCTAAAAATGTCGTTGCTTGTAAATGGTTGTACAGAATCAAGCAAAAAGTTGATGGTTCTGTTGATCTCTATAAAGCTATATTGGTCGCAAAGGGATTTACCCAACGTCCCGGTGTTGATTTTCATGACACGTTCAGCCCAGTAGTCAAACCTACTACTGTTCGTGTGGTCCTCTCTATAGCCATCAAATTTGTTTGGCATATCCGTCAACTTTATGTTAATTACGCATTTCTTCAAGGAAGTCTAGATAAAGAAGTTTATATGGCCCAACCTCAGGGATTTGAAGACACAAATTATCCAACTCATATTTGTCATCTTCATAAATCTATCTACGGACTCAAACAAGCTCCGAGAGCATGGTATAATGAACTCAAGAATCATTTGCTCCTTTTAGGATTCATCAAATCTGAGTCTGACAATCCCTCTTTATCCATCATCGTTCTCGTGCCACTGTGTACCTACTGGTATAAATAGATGATATTATCATTATTAGCAATGACACTTCAGTTGTTAATCAGGTAATTTCTTCCCTTGCTGCCCGTTTTTCTATAAAAGATCTTGGTAATCTCACATACTTTCTAGCTATTGAAGTCATTAGAAGTACAGATGGTATTATTATGTCACAGAGTAATTATACTAGTGATATATTGCATGAGGAGAATATGGCTGATTACAAACCTGCTAAAATGCCTATGGGTGCTATTGAAACACTCAAGGTCAAAGATGGTGGGTTATCCGCGGATGCAACCAGATATAGGAGGGTGATCGGGAAGCTTTAGTATTTGTCCTTCACTCGTCCAGACATTTGTTCTCAGTAAACAAGTTGTCCCAATTTATGCAAACTCCCTCAGAGACTCACTGGAAAGTTGTCAAATGGGTACTACGGTATCTTCAAGGGACTGTTCATTTTGGTTTGCGTTTGATGTGCCATAATTCCCTCTGTTTACATATGTACTCAGATGTATATTAGGCTGGAGACTCCAGTGATCGCGCTTCCACTACTGGTTATCTTTTGTTTTTTGGCAAAAATCCTGTGAGTTGGTCCTCCAAAAACCAAAGAACGATTGCTCGTTCTTCCACTGAAGCTAAATATCGGGCAGTTGCAAGTTCCCTTGCGGAAACAAACTGGGTCACTAACCTTCTGGCTGAGCTGCAACTTAAACTTCATAACGTCCCAACTATCTACTGTGGCAATGTTGGTGCTACGTACTTATGTGCCAATCCAGTTTTTCATAGTCGCATGAACCACATTGCGGTGGATTTCCATTTTATTCACAAACAAGTTCAGCTTAAGCAAGTTCAAGTTGTCCATATACACGTTGCGAACCAACTAGCAGATACTCTTACAAAGGCCCTTTCCAAACCAGCCTTCGACAAGCACTTGTTCAAGCTAGGCGTTGTTGCACACTGCCTACCTTAAGGGGGGGCGTATCAGTGTATTAGATAGTGTTTACTAGTTACTGCAGTATAAGTCTTTAGTTACTGTGGTTTAAGTCTTTTAGTAACTGCTTTTCTTTACTATTTACTAAGTCTTCAGCAGGTAATTAGGATTAGCTTTATCTCCCCATTTTGTGGAGTTAGTTTAGGATATTGTTAGACTCAATCGTGTATATCAAGCTGTAACATTCCAGCTATAAGCAATTAAGCTCTTCTGTAGCTTATCTTGTTTCTTTAGCAGTGTGGTTTGGTATTTGAAAGTGTAAAGGAATTTAGAGAGGCAGTTACAAAATATGCTATAAAAAAAGAGTTGAGTTAGACAAGTATGTGAATGAGAGTACTAGAGTAAGAGTCAAGTGTAAAAGTGGCTATCCATGCCTATTGTATTCAAGCAAGGAAGGGAGGAGTGAGAACTTCACTATCAAGACATACAACCCAAGGCACAGATGTACCAGGACCACCAATAATATTTTATGTATTTCAAAGTTTTATGTATGTGAAAGATAGGATTATTTCTCAACCAAGTATAAAAGGGTGGGAAATACAAGATTTGGTGAGGAAACAATTGAATGTCCATGTAGGCAAGGTAGTTTGTTTAAAAACAAGAAAAAATATTTTAAAGGAAATTATGGGGGATCATGTGGCAGAATTTAACAGAATCCTAGACTACAGGGATGTGTTACTCCAAACAAATCCTGGTAGCACTTGTGTTGTGAAGCTTAAAGATTCAGAATCAGAAAATGGAATGAAACAGTTTCACTCTTTATATATTTTTTTTGATGCTATGAAAAAGGGTTTCCAACAATGATGCAGAAGATGTATAGGGCTAGATGGGTGTTTCTAAAAGGAATTTGTAAGGGTCAACTTTTGATAGTTGTTGCTAAGGATGCAAACAATCAAATGTATCCAATAGCATGGGCAGTAATTAGTACTGAAAGCAAGTTCACATGGAAATGGTTCATGACCATTCTGCAAGATTATCTTAATCTAGGATACGGTTCCCAGATCACTATCATTAGTGATATGCAAAATGTAACTGAATTTCTTTTTTTTGTTCATCTTTAATTTAATTTGATTAAAATTTAACTATCTTTATTATTTTATTTTGCAACTACAGGGACTAATAGCTGTTGTAGATGAAGTATTTCCAAAATGTGAGCACAAAATGTGTGCTAGACACATATTATCAAATTGGTCACAAAACTGGAGAGGAATAGAGAGAAGGATGAAATTTTGGGCTTGTGTTAGATCCACTTTTGAGGCACAAGTTAAGTACAATATAAATACTCTATCCAAGCTGGGAATAGGTATAGTTGAAGCCCTTATCAAATACAACAAGGAGAAATGGTGCAAAGCTTTTTTCCAAAACTTTTTCAAAATGTGATAGTATAGATAACAACATGGCAGAGAGTTTCAAGGCTTGGATCTTGGGACCTAGGAACAAGACTATTGTAACTATATTGGAAGAAATTAGAGTTAAGGTGATGACTAGGGTGAGTAAGTCAAGAGCATTTGCTGAAACATGGACAGATGGAATATTTCCAATGGCAATGATGGTATTCAATACCAATGTAACAAGATCAATGCAGTGCAACATTGAATGGAATGGTGATGATGGATTTGAAGTGTTAGAATATACAAGCATACTGTGAACTTGGGTCAACAAAAATGTAGTTACAGATCTTGGGAATTAAAAGGTATCCCATGTGCACATGGTATAGCGGCAATGAACCACTTGAATATGGATGCATCACAAGCAATTTCAAGTTGGTGTGGAAAAGAGACATATCTGTAGACATATTCCCATTTCATTCAACCAGTCCCAAACATGGAAATGTGACCTGAAAGCAGAAACCTAATAGTTGAACCACCTGAGGCAAGACAAATGCCTGGTAGGCCACCAAAGAACAGAAGAAGAGAAATTGGCGAAGTGAGAAAAGTTGGGAAGTAACCAAGAATGGGACAGTAATGACATGTTCAATTTGCAGAAGAGCAAATCATAACAAGAGGAATTGTCCAAAAAATCCTAAACCTAAGTCTACACCAACACCCACTCAAGAGGTACATTCACATTAATTTGTTTTTATAAATTAGATTAGGTTACTTATTAATTTGGTCTTTTGTTGTATTCTTTTTTCTACTCACATTAGTCCTCTACTGGGAAAAAGAGGGGTAGAGGTCAATATGAAAGAGCAAGCAGCAGCAACACTGGTACAAGAAGAGATGCAGGAAGTGGTTACAGGAAGAGGCCAAAAGTTGTGGGACAAAGGTGTATTTTTTGTTGATACTGGATATACATGTATTAATGTAAGTGTCTTATAAAACTGTCAAAATTATATTTTTAAATGTGAGTCCCAAAATAACTATGTTGTTGATATTGTAGCAAGGATTGTCTAGCAATATGAGGGTTAATACTGGTGTGGTGAGTTCTACGAATGTGACAGGTGATATTGGTTTTAAACCTACCAAGGGACTGAAGTGGAAAGGCAAACAGGCCATGACTTAAAGAGAACTTCAAGTCCAAAGTGTTATGCGTCGTATTCAAACCAGATCAAAAGTTGTTGGAATTCAAACAAGGGCACAAGCCAAGGGAAAATCACCCTCAAAGAAAACTTCTTAGTTTAATTTGTGTTGGTGCTTTGGTGGTTGTGTGGTTGTAACAACCAAACTTAAATTAGTGATTGTTTTGTATTTTGGTGCTTGTGTGGTTGTTCAACCAAACTTAAAGTAGTGATTGTTTTGTGTTTTGGTGCTTGTGTGGTTGTTCAACCAAACTTAAAGTAGTGACTGTTTTTTGTTTTGGTGGTTAACTTAAGTTATTGTGGTTGTTGGTTGAAACAATGAAATACAATGATGTTTGTGTTTAATAATCAAGAAAGCACTAGTTATGTTATGCCTTTATGTTATTATTTCGTGTTTTGTTATCATATTACCTATTACATGTAACTGTTGTTTTAGGAAAAAAGGACAAGTCAATTGAGCATACACAAAGATATATATATATATATATATACCAGGTAAATTGCCCGCGCTTCGCGCGGTGGTGAACTACGTCAATAATCTACTTCTGAACATTTGATAATACAAGTGTTTTCAAGTGGGTACAACCCTACGATCAAATTTAAAGAATATTTTATCAAATGATGAAATGATTAATCTTAAAACAAAAAAGATTTGATTCTAAATGTTTATGCATTTTGTTATTAAATTTTCATTTTACTGTAGTTATTCATCACCAAAGTCTTTAGAAAAGATATGTAATTATTTCATTGTCTGCATTTATATTTTCAAAAAGTGGTACAAGCATTTTATTCATCAATTGCGAGAGTTTTTCTCATATTCAAGGTCTCTACATACAAAATTTAAATACTATACATCTTATATAATTAGTTGTGTACTTGATAAGTTGATTAAAAATTTAACACATGTCTCTTGGAGTTCAATGAAATAATGTCGCTCAAATAATGTGGATTAAATGATGTATTGGCAAGTCCCTTATTCAAAATCATTCGCAGTCGATGACACTACTTTGATAGCCAAAAGGCATATTTTGTTGTTATTTTCGATCAATATGGTTAAAACTTTATTTTTTTGCGACTTTTAATCTAATGTTAATAAGGAGATAATTATTTCTTTAATATTTGATTAATATGGATTCATCCTATTTTGAGGGGTAATTCATTGACTCCAATCCAACATTTGAACCCTAAACTTTTGATTAAGGTTGAGTACAATACTTACCATCCCACTACATTCCTTTATTTTTTGGATGCCACTAATCGATTGAATATTTTGATAAGATAGAAAGTTGAATAACTAAAACTCCAAGGTTGTGTGAAAAGTCCCTTCTTGGACATCCCATGGATCTTTTAGCCACTGAAAACTCTATAAAGATCAAAGTCATTTATTTTACAAGTTTAAGAATTCTAATCTACATGACACTAATAGTCTAATGATTACATCAAACTCCTGATTAACATATCTTTACTTCAACATAATGATCAAAAACATAAACATAAACAACAAAATTTAAAACATGTACTCAAAAACAACAATTATTAATAACATAAGCATAAATTAATGACTGTAAAAAACATAACAGGATCTGTAACAATAGAATGAAACAGAAAGGAAAAAATCGAGTCCACTGAATGCACATTGTCCCCTTAAGGAAATTATTTCCCTCTAGAACCCGAGGTTTAAAGGAATAGATCCTCTCAGGATAGAACGATTCTATTCACCAGTGTATTGATTCAAAACAATGGTGTCAGTGAGCCACTCAATACACAAATATTTAATTGTGCAGAAGAAGAAGTTCAGAATTTTTGTTGTTTTAAAATGAGAGGAAATCCCTCTATTTATAGGCAACAAAAGGTAGTATGAATAAATGCTTATTGTGTCTTATCAGAAAGGTCACAACTCTTTGAAAAAATCACAACCTTTCATAAAAGTCACAACTTTTCATAAACGTCGCAACTTTTCATAAAAGTTGCAACTCTTCATAAAAGTCGCAACTCTTCATAAAAGTCGCGACTCTTCGTAAAAGTCACAACTTTTCATGCCTTATCGGAAAGATCACAACTATTTGGAAAAGTTACAACCCTTCGGAAAGGTCACAACCTTTCATAAAAGTAAGAACTTTTCATAAAATCCGCAACTCTTCATAAAAGTCACAAGAAGGGAAGGCTAGTTTTGGAAATAAATAAATTAAAAGGGAATCCTGATTTATGGTGGCGCCACGTAGGTGGGATTAGAGTTCTCTTTTATATATATATATATATATAACTTTAATCAGCAGAAACATACTTCACTAAAACACCAAACCAAACTAATCCACAAAATGAGAACCCTAGAAGCAAAAGACCTTGTGTTAATAACAATTACATTCACAAAAAAAAATTCAACGACACACTAAATAAAAGAACAATATCACATTACATATCAAACTAATACACAAAATCAGTTTCAACATTCATCTACACTTCAGCTGTTTTTCTTGTTTGTTGGTCTTCTTCAACAGACCCAAAATCACAGCATTCGTCTGGCAAGGAAATTCTAGATCATACCAATCAAAAAACTTACAAGGATTTCCAAATAAAGACTGCATTTCATAAAATCAAAGTTAAAAAAATTACATAATAAGAACTTGGTAAATAAAAAGCAAAAAAATATGAAACAATACATACCCCATAGTGTCTACAACCAAGAAATCTACGTCCGAGATTGTCATTTATCCATGAAATTTTCAGAATTAGAGGAGTCCCACATAAACAAACAAGTCTCCTATTGTAATTCATGAATTTAGCACATTTAATTAAAACAAAAAAGAGAGAAAATTTCTGAAATTTGAAAAGGGAGAATAAATAGTTAGAGTATAGAGAGAGAAAATTCTGAAAATATGCCAAATATTTAAAGAAAAATGGAGATTTTAGGGTTTTTTACTGTTGTAGCTTTATGATGTGGCAAAAAAATACTTCCTCACGCGCCTAGTAGAGTTTGTTATCAATTTTTATGCCAGGTGGACAATAAAGGTGTACGCAATGGAGGAATAAACAAGTTTGGGGGGAGGGGGTAATTAAAACGGAATATAGTTTAGGTGTACACTGAATAAAAAGCTTCAAGTTCAAGGGGTAATGAGCACTTTTGCCTATGTATTATAAAACACCCAAAAAAATTAGGATGGTATAACTTTTTTTAAAATAATTGAACCCCCTAGTCAAGTATATCCTCCATTGTATTAGTAAACTTCTATATTACTAAAGTCACTAAATTTTATCTGTTGCATTTGAAAGGGAAAAAGGCATAAGTGTAGGATTAAAATAATCAAATATCCTGCGGATGTTAACAAAGTAATTAATGTCAGAAGACTGTAAGTAAGAAGATAAATGAGAAATTTAACAAAATTAAAACTAGATATATTTAACGTAGTTCGGTCAGTCGACCTAATCCATAAGAGGAGATAAGCAATCCACCATATACAAGAGAATACAAAATATCGAAGAAATAACCTCACAAATTTACTAAGAATAAGAAGTTCACACAAGTGATAACATAACACTCGTCTCACAAATTCTCCTCCTAAATAGAACTCTCCTGGCCCTTAGATGTAAATATCCATTAAATTTACATCTGCACACAAGTGTAACACTCTGATTAAAAATTTCAAACAAAAATCTTTATTACTCTCAAATAAATTATGGTTAAAATTGAACTTATCAAGTTGAAGAAAATCCTATTAAGTCTAAAGTTGAACTGTCATGACCTAGACCGTCGTAAGTGGCACCCACACTAACCCTCCGGTGGGAGAACCATAACTACTAACCAACTAACCCCAAACTAAGCATTTAAAGATATGGAAGCAGATTTAAATGTAGAAAATTGAAGTTCCCGTAAACTTCCAAAAGATCTAACAACGACTAACAAAACATTGCGGAAATAACGACTAGAACCTGAAAGTCAATGTACCAAAACTACTAACAATGAACCAAAAGTCTAAAGAAAATGGGTACAACCCAACTAGCATGAAAATATCTAATGAACTAGGCTAAGTTCGAATAAGATGGACTAAACAGAAAGAGAACTCAAGATAGCCCGGAAGAACTAGCTCACCCTTGAATTCGATAACGATCACTGGTCTTCTAAACGAGGTCTATCAGTAGCCGCCTGAAGATGCCCTGTACTCAACAAAGAAAGAGCAAGTGCAGTGTCAGTACAGAACCACAGTGTACTGGTAGGATCACGCAGCTATCCCAATAAGCATAACATATATCAATAATCACAACAAGGTAAACATGACATGCACAGAATGTAAATGCATATATCGATTATCAATCATAAGCCACCCATACTTCCACATTCTCTTTAATATGCATATACAACAAGTCATTGGTCCTCTCACGGAACCTATACCCAAATTGTTAGTGTACCGGATCGTGGTACCCGTTCCAAGTTAGTGTGTCGGATCGTGACACTCGTTCCAATAAGTATGTCGGTACATGACATCCGATCCTAGTTAATGTGTCGGAAAGTGATACCCTCTCCATTCAACAAACCACAATCACAACCACAATGTATATTCTCACAATCATACAAACAAGAGGTGATTCATGGCATATAGTTATTCGTTCATACTCATTTACATTAGGTTTAATCAAAATGCTTCATTCAAGTACACACATGTATCACAATGAAGTAGTCATCAACATATATCATGCAACCAGAAATCAACCATCACCTACCTCGAACAAAGCTTGAATCCTCTAAGAAACTTGATTCTTCTCTTTTCGGATTCTTTCCGCTTGTTCTTGGTCTACAATCAATCAATATAACGCAAGGATCAATAAACAAGCCTAGTTACCCAGATTATAATCAAAATCATCAACCCTAGGCCAAACCCATGATCCCCATACCCAGGTTAGGGCTTTTTCCACCATAAATCTTAGACCAGAACCCTTCCCCATAGATAATTACCCAAGAAACTAAGTTCTCAGATCGAAAAATGGAATCAGAGAGTAAAAACCTCACCTTTAGTGATAAAAGAGGTGGAAAACCTTTAAGAAAACACATGGGGTCGTTCCTTAGATCTCAAAGTCGAAAGTTGCAGAATAATAACGTTTTTGGGGTTTATTACCGACTTATTTCATGACTGGCCCGCTACGGCGGACCTCATCCCACCACAGCGGCCCCACACTGGCGGCACTAATCCCGCTCTAGCGGCTTGCGCAGAGACAGAATGTCGAAATTAGAGTTCCATACCCTCATTTCACAACACACCTTCACCCTATCACACTCAGAAACTACCTGTTCACGTTAAGATCAATTTCGAAAGTTCTACTCGCCCGAATTTAATTCTGTAAAGTCATACGGGTTCCTTAACGACTTAGTTATCTACTCATGTGGTTAAATTCATAATTAGATCTCCCGTTTGTTACAAGATTTCCCTAGACCTCACTGACTTCGATTTCGTCCAAATCCAGACTAGGTTGGAAAATTTCAAGTTACTACCAAAAAATTTCCCCGTTGACTTTTCTATAACGACGAGAATCGGTCGTTACAATGAACTTGTCAAGATGAAGGAAAATCCAAACCAATAATATGAACTAGGTATACACACAACGATAAATATCCTTGAACTATGATCAAAATCTCAAAAACACCGCCTGACAGTCTCATTAGGCATACACCGTCAAAAGTTAATTCTCAATAGCGTCTATCTTAGATTCATCAACCTTAACACCCCTTGAACTCGCAACAAATACCAAGAAACAACTTCATCAACATAGAATGAACACTTTTCAAAATTAGCATAAAGTTGTTCCTTCCTAAGCACATCAAACACACATCTCAAATGATCTATATACCCATGCATGATTTTACTATAAATCAAGATATCATTAAAATAGACAACCACAAACTTCCCTATAAAGGGCTTCTTCACATGATTCATGAGACGCATAAAGGTATTAGGAGCATTAGTGAGACCAAATGACATCACCAACCATTCTATAAGAAGATTAGATTAGTCTCACTAAATATATTTTCCTATAATTTGCTTCTTAAAGCACCGTATAATATTTAAAAAAAAAAACTCCTGTTATAGTGTAGTGTCTGAGGAACACTTGAATTTCTTTTCATACAAAATAATTAAACCCATTGCAAAACATGTAAAATTGACACACAATTTCTTACTTAGATACCTTGGTTTAGAATTGTTCGATTGCATACTCAATATTTTCAAAAAGTTGCATATTAAACACGAAGTACTGACATGGCGAGATAATGTTCTCACTTTCTCAAACAAATTGAGTGGATCTCAAAAAAAAAATTCTCTTTTTCTGTCAAAGAATTTCTCCCTTTCACAGACATAACAACAACAAAAATTTAAAAGAAAAATTCTTAGGATCGTCTTCTCCGATGGATTAGTTATTGCTCTTCTCTTTCTTTTTCTTTTTAGTTGTCCTTTTTAAAAATAATAATAATAATAATAACTGGTTTGACTGTTCAATTGGAACCCTATAAACTTTTTTAAAAAAAATCATGTCAACTTCAAATGTCTCCAATGAGTTCAGCCTTACAAAAACAACGTGACAACAGAGGGTCCCCACGGTGAATAGTCTTCAATCTCTCACTATCGATCACTGTCTGCAGTTCCCTTCATCTAGCAACCAAGTGCTTTTAGAAATCAACCCCGCTGCTCAAACAGAAAAAGATAACATCTTCAAAAGCTCTGGAAACCTATTAGAACAGACAACCAACCACCCTCCCAATTACAAGCTAGGGAACATCAAAGATCATTATAAAAAAAAACCATCACAAACACATCTAGACCAAAAACCACTTGGCAAATAAAAGAAACTACACAACAATCACTACTGATGACGATCACCCATACTAATAAAACCAGGAAACTCTAAACACATTACTACTTGAAAATATAAATGAATTACACAAAAGTGAGTGAAAACTGGAGAGAACAAAACATGACCTACATGAAGTTCCACAATGAAAACTAAAAGGTTGGGGATTATTAAGTTCGGTGAATTTGTTTCCATATATGCAGCACGTGACTGTTAACACATGTCATATGAATGTAGGAGTGGGCATAAATACCGAAAAATCGAAGAACAGAATACCCACCCCTACCTGAAAGAGAATCCAGGACAACTTAGCAATCAGTAGCTAGCAAAGAAAGCTTGTGCCAACTATAAAACTCAAACCTGCAACAACCCTTGGGAGGTAAATTTCCAACGGAGGAGTACCTCAAAAATATTCATAACTCACACTCATCTCATCAAGTATATTACCAGCATGCCCCGGTCAATGAGCATGGTGAGTACATTATTTTGTACTGAAGTGCCTCTTGCACGTCCACCACATAGTCATTCAGAAAAGACCACTACAATTGCCAGAAAATGCATACCTGAAGTAGTTTATTAATGACTTAGTACCTTGGTACTGCAAAAATACAAGAGAACAGAAGGATGAGTAATTTCCCTTCTACCATGGGAATCCAAAATCTCCAAAAAGGATATTACTGGCCAACAACAGTAAATTCCCTTCTATATATGTCTGTATTTCACAAAAGATACAATTTTTGGCTCTCACATCAAACATCTTCTATTTATTTCCCTCCATACGTTCCACATATTGCAAGTAGGAAAATTATCTTCCAAAACTGTTTTTTGATTGTCAATTTTGTCCTTTCCAGCTTAAGAGTAAATTAATAGGCCTTACCAATGTAATACGAAAAATCTTCAGAAACATAGTACCAATGATTCCTTGAAGCTTAAAACTGTAAAGGTACCACATCAAGCTAGTGAATTCCACATGTCGAGAACAATTCAGAAATGTGAGTGCAGTTGAGCGCTTTTCATTTTAGCCCCCATGGCTCTGCTACCGTGATGCTTGACCAAGCCTCACTAACAGTGATACATCGATCCCCCACATGTAATTCAATACCAGCAGGTAAGACAGGACTACCCCTGGAGAAAGCCAGACACAATGGTTTCTGCGAATATTCACAAAGATAGCAATAGTTTTTAGTACTACATCATGTGATGGTCACACCGAAAATAAGTTACTTTGATGAATTAGACCTGCAAAATCTTAATATATGCAGAACTCTAATAGTGCATCAGAAAAGAGACTAAAAGGCCATCATAAGCAACATGCTCAAACAAAAATGCCAAGTACCATGTGATGATGAGATTTCACCTCCTTCTATGTCCCCCTCTAATATGAAAAGCAACCTATTAATTTGACCATATTTCCAGAATTAGTAGCCTACAGATACTGCTTTGAGTATGACCTCACATGACAACATGGATACTGCTTAGAGTAGCCCGGCTTATGGTATCATGTCCCCATTAATTATTGTTTGAAACATTTATCTACATGAATGCACTGTGTGTTAAAGCATCTAACCAGAAAAAACTTGAATTTAAACAAGAAAGTTTCCTTATTAGACGGATTACAAGTGAACAACTTCGTGATGGAAGCAAGAAAAGAAAGAAACAACTTCACTAACTACTTCAGCTAAAGAATAATCAAAATCTTACAATTTGAGCACTTCATTTTATATAACCTTCCTGAGGAACCTGAGAGAATAAGTTCCGACGCTTTTCAATCGACCTTTAAAGACCAAAATACTAGGGTATACTTCATCTTAGACTTATGAGGTTCTTAAATTACCTATTGCACTCCCACAGTAAGCCACATGATATTAGAGTGCTCTTGCATCCAGTGTTGCATTTCACAACTATAACATTGTTTGACACAGAAACTTTACAATGGACAGACTTATTATCAGCCAAACACTACCAGCAGCATCCACGAACCTCACAAACAAAAAACAATCAGTTAAAAAGAGTATCAGCTTGCAATGGGTAATCAACAAAGGAGTAACAGCCGTTTGAGGATATATATATATATATATATATATATATTGTGTCATCTACTTAAATCGAGAGAGAAGCACACTGATGATTCTTGAACAGACACGTCCATGTGTTGCATGGCTCACACGTGATTCTTGATTAGACAATTAGACATATGCATAACAAATCTCTAGTTGAATATTGAATTGGAAACCATCTATAGACACCAATAAGCCATGTTGTTCGAACTCTTCAATAATGTATGCGGATGTGTTCTGAATTCTCCAAAAGTAGTGTATTTTTGGAGAATTCGACACAGGTACGACATCGAAAGTGGAGTCTGTGCAACTTAGCCAATAAGGGGACAGTATTTCTAGTGTTAAGCGAATCATAAACAAATCGCAACGGCTTAAAGACTACAATGCCTTAACTCATCATAAACATTGGGATTTAGACCCTCACTGAAGCAAGAATTAAGTTACCACAATTTCTAATTACCAATTGCATGATAAGCAAGAACACCTGACACTCAGACTGACAAGCCCCTAACACATCTCTTGACATTTCATTTAACCACCATGTAAATTCCTACAAGTGATGACTGTAATTAGAGACGTCATAAACTAACGAGAACAACACTAACCAAGGGTGCACATGTTCCATTTGAGTTGCTCAGGACAAATAAGGAGAAGTGCTCAAAGGGAACTTCAGAAACATTTCTACCAATCAAAAAGATCAGACAACCAATTGCAACTTGAACACCTTCCCTCCTCCTTAGTCCGGGCTTGGGACCGGCTGATTTAACAGACGGAGTTACAGGGTCACCTAAACACAAAATGTAGCAACGAATAACCAACATCACCACAAAAGAAACCACTCGGAAAACCACGAAACAATGTGAGATCATATAGAACTAACAAAAAATACTCCATTGGCACGTGGCACTGCCCTTCTAGGCAACATTCATAACTGGAAAAAGTGGAGAAAATTACACTGTCAAAACCAAAATTCTTAGTCCTGGTGCTAGAATAATTTATTAATTTTTTTGAAACTTAGTGCTAGATAATATTGTATCTATTATCTTGGAAAATTCTCAAAACTTTAAAAATTGGAGAATAGCTTATAGTGCTTAGTACATTGCTGCAAACCTCATTGAAAATAAGTCAGTGTTAGAATACAGTGGAGCATTCTCACAGCTTACTTTGGAGATAGTTTTGCTTCGACAAATAATGAGATTATCCCATATATGATGTCACGTGATAGATAACTTTTGGGCCCTGCCTAATGCAACACATGATTCAAATGACAAGATACTACTACTTCAGAGATGTATAGCAGCTACAAAGTAAATGCCCTGGCTAGTGCAAAACATGACTTAAAATGACAAGCTATTACTTCAGCGATGCATGGCTCCAACTGGTCCTTAGTCTTTTTATGAGATTGCCTAAGGGGTAATTGTGCAATGGGAGGAGCGTTTGAGTAGTAGGTGAATATCAATTCTATCTTACCTCTCCTACCATGAAGAAATTGCATTCGTGAAAATCCACAATTTCATCACCTTCAACAACTAAAAAATATAAAAATATTTCATAGCACCTTCAACAACTAAAAAATATATATAATATCCAGAAAGCAGATTCTCCAGTTTTGGAGCTACGAAGTATCTGCACAAAGAAAGAACATTATGTACATTGTACCAGCTCCATCACTACAAGCATGGAACCTTGGTCCTTCCCCTGCTCTCACATCTACCACAAAGGAGAACCCAACATCAAGTTTCAGGATGCTTCATCAACTGCTGCTTCCAGAGTTAAAACTTCCATTTGTACAGATTTGAGAGTTATCACACCCAAGATTAATAATCCACAGAGACCAATCCCAAATCAAAAGAGACCAAATAAGCATGTGACATAAGCCAAAGAAAGAGATACATAACTCATCAAAATAGAAAGTTGCTTCACACCTATACTTCTTAGAATATTGCCCTGAAGACCACCTATATTCAGTAACTGCATTTTGTACGTGTGAGAGGAGACAATAATTTGAGAACATTTAGTTTTACTCAATAGCTAAAACTCGATCACCGACACCGCTGCCCTAACAGAACACTCATCCTCCATGAACTGCAAGGTGCACTTAGATTAGTAAATTACTACACATCGTAAGAGAAAGCACATTAGCTAGTACCAAGTGACTAGAACACTCAAGTGCAGTTGAACACACACCCAGAAAACAACCAAAAGCCCTTGTAATGCTGATCCAAAACAAAGATTTGAATACTTTGGAACTTGCAAAAATGACTAGAACAATGTCAAAACAGGAATCCAAGTGTCCATACCAGGAACTTCTTAAGTTTAACATGCTCCGGAACAACCGATTTTACTATCTTCCAAGTTCCCACCACTTCTGGGGAGCAAAAACTGCTTATAAGGAACTGAATTTATGTTTTCTCATAAAAAAAATGTCCTGCAAACCTATCGCTCTCAAAAAGCTATAAGACACTTCAGAGGAAAGAGGAACAAAAGCTAGACAAACAGTTGCTCAAAACCAAGATCTCTGAGTTGATAACTCTTGATTGGCAAATTTAGACAACCGCAGCTTAGAGGAAAGAGAATTACCCCAAACAAACTGAAACCAAAGCATCCAAGCTACTTCAAGATGCTAATACCTTCTCACTTCACAAACAGTACGCTCACATCTGTAGCGCTGTTTTACAGGTAAGAGATCCAGATCAGCAAATACAACAAATGCTTAAAAATCATAAGTAGAACTGTCGAACATTATCAAAACCACTGTATGACTATAACAGACTGCTTCTTAGAACCTCCTTGATCTCATCCCTTCTCATGTTTGGTGGGTTCATTGGGTGGATAACAAAATATCAATGTGCAACTAAAAATTTGCTCACGGTAGATAACACAAAAAATTCCACTACTCATGACACCTGTACACACCATTTGAAGCTCATGGGCAGTTATAGATAAAGAAAGCCAGAAAACATGGAAGAGAGACCCTCTTCTGATTTTGAATGAGCCAATCGCCTAACAACATGGAATACAGAAAGCAACATCTACAAGGGAAGAAGCAGATTGAACTAATAGTGCTCCAGAGGAGGAGATGCAAGAAAAGATGATCTGCTGCTGGTACCAGAGATGAGGTTTACTTTGTTACAAAAGAATGAAAGATCATTGACATCCAATAGCAGAAACTGCATGGTCTATACCCTTACCATCATATTACCTCAAGTGGAATAAAAAAGAAATTGGCATATAACCTAAACAGGTCCTTGGATGCCTCAAGAAACCAACAAAAAAGAGAATTTACAGCAATGTCAAACTTCAAAATAAATCTGCAAACCCAGGGACAGGAGGCCAAGTATTCTGCTAGACATTCTTTTCTGCAACCGACAGATCTACTCATTTTCCATACCATTATAGAGCAAAATCAGAAAACTTAAGAATACAACTGCAACAAATACAAACCTATCCAATTCTGTAAATACCCAAAAAATCATCAACCATCTCTGGTCATCAGGAAAATGAACAGATAATAATGGCAAAAAACCTCAAAAAAATCATCCTCGACTCCTCCCAACCACCAAGCTTCCAACAGCTACAAGCCATGGAGCAGAAACCTGCACCTGGGAGAAAATTTAAACCCACCAAATCAGATAAAACAACTGGCAGAAGAAAAGAACTCGAGTTGCCTGCCCTCCCCATTATGACCAAGCAGGGATGTTTATAGAGTAGTGGGATGAAACAAATGAGTACAAGATTAAATGGAGAGATATCAACACCAAACCATCAAAGAGAAACATATATAAGATCATGTAATCGAAATCACCAGACATTCTCATTATCACGTTATGAAAGACCTGAATAAAATCTTGCACACGTGGAGCCACCATCAACATCTCTAACCATCAGAAAGAGGCAGCCAGCTCTACCCCTATTAGGGGAAGCGGGACAAAGAAGATAGGTCTTAACCGAAACCTGGTTCACAAAAGAATCCAAAGAGAATTCCTAAGAATCTGCACCTGAAATCATAGTCGGAACCCTCACCAAATGCTGTTTCCTAATGACACAACCAAGAAAATCGAAGCACAATGGAACATACTCATAAATATATACAAGGAAAAATGATAAAAAACAGAACCCTCTAAAATCAACTGATATCCAAAGTATAACAGCCATATGTCAAGTACAACATGTGAATGAAGAGCTGTGCTCTATGAATGAAGGCAAAGATAGCAGCATTTTTTCAAAACAGTCACAACTCGGTCTGGGGCGGGGCTTCTTAGAAGATCCCCATTTACTTATGCTAGGTTCCTACTCAATCACCAATACAAGAAACCCAAGGGGCAAGGAACAATTTCTGAAATAAGAAATGAACTATAGCGGGAAGTAGAACATGACGAGAACAAAGTGACGAAACCATCAGTGACTGATCTGTGAAGTGTCATTTGGCTGAACAGACTATCTGGTTAGTGACATTTTTTTTGAAACTTTTTTCATTTTTTTTTTTTTGAAACTCTATCTGGTTAGTGACATTTTACAAACATACCATCTGTGAAGTGACATTTGACTCAACATACACCAATGATATAGCAACAACACAGAGAATGACAGAACAAAGGTTACCTATAGTCAATGGTGATTTCAACCACATTAAGAAAATTAGTGCAAACCTTAACTCGGAAGTGAAAAAATTCCCAACTTGTACGATGATCTGATATGTGATGGATTTACAAGGGTATAGTTCATGAGAAGATCTTTTACACAGAAAAAAATCTTTACCTTTGTGTTGAATATATGACCTGCTACACAAAAAATGAGCCAAGTTTTTTACTTGATCTCCTCTAGATACAATGAATTGCCGCTAGCTCTTTCATTCAAAGACTGTTCAAATGGCAATGTTTCATGAAGAGAAAAAGTGTGAAAGATCTCTCTTTTTACATTAAAGTTTTACATTATAGCTAACAGTCTGAAGCAACTCCTCAAATGACTGAATATCTGAAACATAATAGGCATGTTCAAAAAAAAAATAGGGGAGAGACCTCCAAAAATAAAAAGAGGCTTCAATTTTATATTATTTTTTTAAATAGGTAACTTTCAAAAAAGAGGCTTCATTACCCAACAACAATTAGTCTGAAAATAGTGATTATGGCTGCAGATAGTGCACCCAATAAAAGAATCAGAGATTGAATGATATGACCATGTACGGTAACCACCACTGACATGCAAAATTCTCAGTTAAACTCACTACAAGAAGAGCACCACTTCAAAGAGAGTACGGTAAAAAAAAAATATCATACTGACAGAGAGGAGAACTGAACTGAAAATTTGGCACTCACAGGAGCTTGAACAAAATGAAACCTCAACATAAATCAACAAACAAAAGCAGCCCCACGGAAAGAAGAATTTTACTTCTTCAAGACCACAGCTGCAAACACAGAAAGAAAGAACAGTGTGCAAAATTGGCAACACCCAAACCACTTGGGAGAGAAATGACGTAGACAACATTTAGAAACCCCCTTTTCTCGAAGCACACACAATCTCCAAATTGTCGTGCAAGCACCTAAACGACCAGTTTACTAAACACTAACCTTTGCAAATTGCAAATCTAGTCCCCCCAAACTGTTCACTATATAGTATATAGATCCTACTATCCTCCAATATTGTTTGCTATGTGGTATATACATCCTTCCAACAGACAAAACAGAAAGCTGGAGTGATAAGCAAAAAGAAAATGAAAACAAAGATAAGAAGCAAAACACGGAAGGTAGATGAGCACTTAACAGGGCAGTGAAAAGATCCAGAATTTACCGAGTACTTACCAAAATGTCCACACCCAAAAGAGACCTCATCATTTGGATCACAGCAAACATAAGCATCTGGACTAAACGCTGAAAATGAACTTGTGTAAAGAATTGTCGTAGTTGAGAACTTCTGCATAATAGCGCTTCTGACAACGGGATAAGGGATCTCTATGAATAAGGAAGAAAACTGAATCGAAAAGATAGATACTAACAAAGCCTGGACTAAGGAAACCTCAACGCTAATTGATAAACAAGGTTGCTCCATGAAAGTAAGACTTCACTGATCTTTAAACCCAACGACAGCAAGCACAAAAAGAAGGGAACAGTCAAGAGTGCAAAGCCGTGAAACCCATGCCACATTAGAAGAGATCACTAGAGATGCCAGGAAAGATTGCGAAACTCCCTTCCCTCGGTGCCTGATGATATCCAAATTGCAGTGCAAGCACCAAAACAGCAAAGAAGCAGGGTGCACAAGGATACACACTGAAGCCAAACTTCGAGACCACCAAATCTGATCCCATCACTGTCACCATGTGGTCTACACAGATCCACCCAAACAAACAAAACCAAGTGGCACAATAAACATAAGAAAACAGGAGCAGAGAAGATAGTAGCAAGAACACACCAAAGTATACGAGCTCTTACGTCCATAAGAAAATCTAATGTACTTCTCATGTGTCCATAACAATCAGGGATCTCATCAGTTGGATCATCCAAGAAAATAAGCAACTACACTAAACACTTCACAGCTGCAGAGTACAACACACACTAGTGGAAGATATTATCATTGTTGAATGTTCAGAACTTCCACACAACAGTAGTTTTAACAAAGAGAAAAGGGACCCACGGATTAAGAAGAAAACTGAATTGAAGTTCATTCTCAAAAAGATCCAACAGTTAGATGCACAAGAAGAACGAAACAGGTAAGTGCAAAACATGGGAAACCCATACCACGCAGGGGACATCACTAGAGATGCCAACCATAACATTTCAGACTGCCCTCTTCTTGGAGCATGGTGACATCCAATTATCCAGATTGCACCAAAATGGCATGAAACAGGGTCCACAATGATGCTCACCGAAGGCGAACTACAAAATTTCCAAAACGTATCCTCTTCACTATCACATCACCATGTGGCAAATAATTCATCCAACCAAACTAAATCAACTGGTAAGCTAAACGAACACAGAGAAGGCAACTAGCGAGAACACGAAAGTAGAGAACTGCATTACAGGGCCATCAAAAGATCCAAAACTGAGTTTGAATACACTTATCGAATGTCCATAACCATCGTAATCTGATCAGTTGCATCACCAAAGAACATAAGCATCTGGATTACTTGAAAGAAAAAATATGGCGACAAAATACATACTAGTGAAGCAGTGCTGACAAACAGAGAAGGGAACAATTCTGATTACGGAAGAAAACTCACTTGAAGATCTCAATGATTATTAAAAGCATCAACCAAAAAACCTGAACATAAATTGACAGACAAGGCCGCTCCATGAAAAGAAGAATCTACGGCTCTGTAAGACCCAGCGACTGCAAACACAGAAAGAATGGAACAGTTAAGTGCAAAGCTGGTGAAGCACGCTACCTAGAATTTACTAGAAATACCAAGACAAGATTGAGAACTGCCTTTTTTCGAAGCCTCTTGATAATATCCAGATTATAGTGCAAGCACAACATGGCCAAGAAACATGTGCACAGGAATGCAGTACACCAGCCATCAAAATCTTCCACGATTAATCCCCTCAACTTCACCATACATCTATCCAACAAACAAAATCAAGCTAGTGTAAACAAACAAAATCAAAGCTAGTGTAATACAAGTAAAAGGAAGCAGAGAATATGAGCAGCGAGAACAACAAAAGAGAGGACCATTTTACAAGGCTTTCAAAAGATCCAAAATTAAGTGCTTCTTAGGTGTCCACAAGACCATAACCATCAGTTATCAATTGGATAATTGAAGAAAATAAACATCTGAACTGAAACCAAAAACGATTAGAATATGACACACACTAGTTGAAAAAAAAATTATTTAGTTGAAAATCCCAGTGCTCATACAATCCTGAACCATGGAAATCTCGACATAAATTGGACAAACAAAGCCGCTCCATCAAAAGAATATTTTACTGCTCCGTAAGACCCAATGGCTGCAAGCACAAAAAGAAGGGTACAATCAAGTCCAAAACTGACAAACCCATACCCCTAAGAAATCACTAGAGATACCATAAGATAAGATTTTAAAAAATCCCTTCTTTGTTGAAGCCCTGACCAATATATCCAGATTGTCAGTGCAAGAACCAAAAATACTAAGAGGGTACAGAGATAGCATACTGGACATCAACCTTTGAAATCTCCAAATCTTTAACCTCTAATACTGCCACCATATAGTCTACACATCCGTCCAACAAAAGTAAGAAGTTGTGACAACCAAAAGAAAATGGCAGGAAAAAACATGTGTAGCTAGAAGACCATAAGTACAGGAGCACTTAATGGCGCTGGCAAAGATCCAAAATTGACAGAGTACTTATCAGGTGTCTATAACCATAAGAGACCTCATATGTTGAAGCCTGGTAATATCATAATGAAGTGCAAGCACAGAAATGGCAAAGAAACAGGGTGCATAGGAATGAACACTGGGCATCAACCTTCGGAACTTACCAAATCTAAATCCTCTTAACTGCCATCCGTCCAACAAACGAAATCAAGCTGGGGTGATGTAACAAACCGGAAGCAGAGTACAACACATTAGTTGAAAATATTACCATTGTTGAGAACTTCCACACAACAACAGTTTTGACAAAGAGAAAAGGGACCCACTGATTAAGAAAAAAGCTGAACAGAAGTTCATTCTGTGGAAGACCCAATGGTTACATGCACAAAAAGAACGAAACAAGTACAAAACGTGGAAAACTCATACCACACAGAGAGATCACTAGAGATGCCAAACAGTGCAACGTTGCAAAGTGCCCATACCTTGAAGCCTGGTTATACCCAATTATCCAGATTGCAGTGCAAGCACCAGAATGCAAAGAAATAGGGTCCACAGGGATGCACATCGAAACCAAACCACAAAATTTACAAATCTTATCCTCTTACTATCATATCACCACCATGTAGCCTACAAACATTCATTCAACCAAAACTAAATCAACTGGTAAGTTAAACGAAAGCACAAAATGTAAGCAGCGAGAACACGAAAGTAGAGTGCGTTACAGGGCTATCAAAAGATCCAAGACCGAGTTTGAATACACTCATCAAGTGTCCATAACCATGGAGATCTCATCAGTTGGATCACCCAAAAACATAAGCATCTGGATTACATAGAAAAACAGCAACAAAATACATACTAGTGAAGCAGTGCAAAGAGAGAATGGAACCATTCTGATAATGGAAGAAATTTTAATTGAAGATCTGAATAATCATTAAAGCATCAACCAAAAAACCTCAACACAATTGACAGACAAGGGCGCTACATGAAAAGAAGAATCTACGACTCTGTAAGACCCAACGGCTGCAAGCACAGAAAAAATGAAACAGTTAAGTGCAAAGCTGGGGAAGCCTGTACCACCTATAATTCACTAGAAATGCCAGACAAGATCGAGAACCGCCTTCTTTCAAAGCCTCTGATAGTATCCAGATTTAGTGTGTGCACTAACATGGCCAAGAAACAGGGTTGCACAGGATGCAAAACTGTACACCAACCTTCAAAATCCTCCAAGTCTAATCCCCTCAACTTTCACCATACATCCACCCAACTAACAAAATAAAGCTGGCGTAATACAAGAAAAAGGAAGCAAAAAAAATGAGCAGCGAGTACTTGTCAGGTGTACATAAGACCATAACCATCAACCATCTGGAATCTCATCAGTTGGATAATTGAAGAAACTAAGCATCTGGACTAAAAACCAAAATGACGGTAAAATATGACACAGTAGTGAAAACAAAACCTATTTTAGTTGTAATCCAGTACTCATAAAATGCTGACCTAAGGCAACCTCGACATGAATGAACAAGCGGCTTCCATGAAAAGAATAATTCACTACTCTTTAAGACCTGATGGCTGCAAGCACAAAAAGAAGGGTATAATCAAGTTCCAAGTTGACGAAAACCCACACCACCAAAGAAATCACCAGAGCTGCCACATAGACAAGATTTAAGAACCCTTCCTCGTTGAAGCCCTGAAAATATATCCAGATTGCAGTGCAAGAACCAAAAAGACCAAGAGGGTACAGAGATTACCATACTGGATATCAACCTTATGAATCTCCAAATCTTAACCTCTAATATTGTCACCATATAGTCTACACATCCATCCAACAACAAAAAAATGAGTTGTGATAACCAAAAGAAAATGGCAGCAAAGAACATATGTAGCTAGAAGACCAGAAGTAGAGGAGCCACTTTATGAAGAGGTAAGATACACAAACCGAGTACTTATCAAGTGACTATAACCATAAGAGACCTCATCAGTTGGATCATTGAAGAACGAAGTGTCTCGATTAAAAACCTCATTGCAGCAGAACACAATACACACTTGTAAAAAAATATTATCTTAGTCAAAACTTCCATACAACAATAGTTTTGACAGAGAAAAGGCAGCCACAAGGAAAGGAAACTGAATCAAAAATGTCAATACTCATAAAGGACTGAAACCTCAACACAGACGGATAAACACGGCCACTTCATGAAAAGAATAATTCATTGCCCCGTAACCAATGGCTGCACAAATAAAAAGAAAGGAACAGTTGAGTGCAAATCTAACAAACCCCAAAATCACCCATATGTAATCACTAACTATGCCATAGACGAGACTGAAAAACCCCTTTTGTCAAAGCCCGATCAATATACAAATTGCAGTGCGAACACCAAAAAGACAGAAAGGTGGCAGAGGATCACATGTTGATTATAACCAAGCTTTGAAATTTCCAAATCTGAATGTCCATAGAAGTACCACCATATGGCTACACATATATCCAACCAAAACAAACTATCATGATAATGAAAAAAAATTGGAAGCACAGAAGATAATAAGTAGCTAGAAGAACAAAAGTAAGAGGTATTTTACATCACTATCAAAAGATCTAGGATTGGCCGAGTACTTATTCAGGTGTCCATAGCCATAAAAGACCTCATCACCATAGGAAACCTCATAACTTGGATCATCGAAAAACATATGCTTCTGGACTAAGAACTTCATGGCAGCAGAAATACAACACACTGGTCAAAAATAATATCCTAATTGAGAAACTTCCATACAACAGTAGTTTTGACAAAGATAAGAGCCAAGAGGGAAGAAAATTGAATTGAAAACTATCGATAATCATAAGAGACTAAACTAAAAAGGCCTCAACACAAATGGACAAACAAGGTCACTCCATGAAAAGAAGAATCCACTGCTCTGTAAGACCCAATGGCTGCAAGAAAAGGAATGAAGGAAAGAATTACTTGCAAAGTTGATGAAACCCACTAGAAAATGCAAGACAAGACTGAAAAACCCCTCTTGTAGCCTGATAATATCTATATTGCAGTGCAACCACAAAAATGGCAAAGAATCAAGATTGAGAAACCCCTCTATCTTGCCTTATAATATTCAGATTGCAGTACCGGCACAGAAATGGCAGAGAAACAGGATGCACAAGAATGGACACTAGGCATCAACCTTCGAAATTTTCCAAATCTAATCCTCAACTATCATCCAATCAACAAACAAAATCAAGTTGGGGTGATACAACAAACAGGAAGCAGAGAGCGGGGACCCACTTGATGGGGCAGTACCCACTTGATTGGGCAGTACCCACTTGATGGGGCAGTCAAGAGATCTAGGATTGAGTTTTGATTACTTATCGAGTGTCCATAAGACAATATACCCATCAACCAACCAGGAATCTCATCAATTGGATCATCAAAGAAACACAAGCATCTGAACTATAAACTAAAAACGGTAGCAGAATACAACACACACTAGTGCAAGAAAAACTAATCTAGCTGGGAACTTCCATATAACGGCAATTTTTGACAAAGAGAGGAGGGACCAGTCTGATTGGGAAAGAAAACTGAAATGAGAATCGCAGTACTCATAAAACATGAACTGGAGATACTATACTGGATGTCAACCTTTGAAATCTAACTGAAATGAGAATCGCAGTACTCATAAAACCTGAACTGGAGATACTATACTGGATGTCAACCTTTGAAATCTCCAAATCCTAACCTCTAATATTTTCACCATATAGTCTACACATCCATCCAACAAAAAAATGGTAGCAAAGAATATATGTAACTAGAAGACCAGAAGTAGAGCAGCACTTCATGGAGAGATAGATCCACAAACTGAGTACTTATCAATTGACTGTAACCATAATGAGGAGAGACCTCATCAGCTAGATCATTGAAGAGTGCCTGGATTAGAAGCTTCATGGCAGCAGAACACAATACCACTTGTAAGAAAATATTATCTTAGTCAAAAACTCCCATACAACAATAGTTTTGACAGAGAAAAAGGATCCATAAGGGAAGAAAACTGAATCGAAAATCTCAATACTCGTAAGAGACTCTACTAAAGAAACCTCATCACGAACGGATAAGGCCGTTTCATGAAAAGAATAATCCACTGCCCTGTGGTTCAATGGCTGCATGAATTGAAAGAAAGGAATAGTTAAGTGCAAATTTGACGAACCCCAAAACCACCCATGTAATCACTAAACATGCCATAGACATGACCAAAAAAACCCTTATGTCAAATCTCGGACAACATCCAAATTGCAATGCAAGCACCAAAGACCAAAAGATGACAGAGGATCACATGTTGGTTATAACCAAGCTTTGAAACTTCCAAATCTGAATGTCAATAACAGTATCACCATATGGCTACACATCTATCCAGCCAAAACAAACTAGCGTGATAATGGAAAAAAATTGGAAGCACAGAAGATAAGTAAGTAGCTAGAAGACCAAAAGTAAAGCAGTATTTTACGTCACTCTCAGAAGATCTAGAATTGGCCGAGTACTTATTCAGCTATCCACTGCCATAAAAGACCCCATCACCATAGGAAACCTCATCACTTGGATCATCGAAGAACATATGCATCTGGACTAAGGACTTCATGGCAGTAGGAATACTACACACTGGTCAAAAATAATATCGTTATTGAGAAACTTTCATACGACAGTAGTTTTGACCAAGTCAGAGGAGTCATGAGGGAAGAAAACTGAATTGAAAATTATCGATACCCATAAAAGACTGAACTAGAAAAGTCTCAACATATGTAAGACCCAATGGCTGCAAGCAAAGGAATGAAGGGAAGAGCTACATGCAAAGCTGACGAAACCCACTAGAAAATGCAAGACAGGGTTGAAAAACCCCTCTCTCGAAGCCTGATAATATTTAGATTGTGGTGCAAGCACAAAATGGCAAAGTATCACGATTGAGAAACCCCTCTATCTTGCTTGATAATATTCAGATTGCAGTGCCAGCACTGAAATGGCAGAGCACAGGAATGGGCACTGGGTATCAACCTTCGAAATTGTCCAAATCTAATCCTTTTAACTGTCATCCATCTAACAAATAAAATCAAGCTAGGGTGACACAACAAACAGGAAGCAGAGAAGATAAGCAGCGGAATATACCAAAAGAGACGGACCCACTTGATGGGGTTGTCAAGAAATCTAGCATTGAGTGTTGATTACTTATCAGTTGTCAATTAGACCATATACCCATCAACCACCAGGTTGATCTCATTAAATGGCGAAGAACACAAGCATCTAAACTAAAAACTAAAGACGGCAGCAGAATACAACACACACACTACTAGTGCAAGAAAAACTATTTTAGCTGGGAACTTCCATTTAGAGGCAATTTTTGACAAAGAGAGGAGGGACCACTCTAATTCGGGAAGAAAACTGAAATGAGAATCTCAGTACTCACAAAACTTGAACTAAAGAAACCTCAACACAAATGTCCAAACAAAGCCCTCCATGAAAAGAACAATCCACTACTTGGTTAGACCCAACTGCAAGCACAGAAAGAAGGGAACAGTTCAGTGCAAAGCTGATAAAACCTTATCACCTGAGAAATCACTAGAGATGCAAGACACAATTGAAAAACCCCATTTTTAGTCTAACCCTGACAATATCCATCTTGGAGTGCAAGCACTAAAAAGACCAAGAAACAGGTGCGTAGGAATGCATACTTGATACAAGCCTTTAAAGTCTCCAAAGTAATCCTCTATTAATGTCAGCATGTGGTCTACGCACATATTCACCAACAAACAAAATCAAGCAGGTGTGATAACCAATGGAAAATGGAAGCAAAGAGAATATAAGTAGCTAAAGACACAAAAGGCAGAGGAGCACTTCACGGCACAATTAAAGGTCCAGAATTTGACTTTTGACTACTTATCCAGTGCCCATAAAACCACAAGAGATAGCAGGATCGTCAAAGAACATGAGCATATGAACAATGAACTAAAACTGGCAGCAGAACGCACTATACGCATAAGTGAAGAGAATTATCATAGTTGAGAACAACCCTCAGGGGTTGGCCTGCTGGCAATTGACTTGAGCCTTGGGGTTTGCTCCCTTTCAAGGTCTCAAGTTCGAAACCCACTGGGTGCAAACAATTTCTGAGGGCCATCGGACTGGGTAAAACCTGAATTAACCGTGGTGCACTTGCGGGAAACTCCTTGCCGAGGGCCTGTGCACCCCCGGGATTAGTCGGGGCTCAAAGAGACTCGGACACCCGGTGCAAATCAAAAAAAAAAAAAAAAATTATCATAGTTGAGAACTTCCATGAGCAGTTTTGACAGAACTTGGACAGACTGAAAAATCCAATACCTATAGTCAAAAACCTGGGAACTGTTGCATCTTTCCGAGACTAACACCAAAGCAAGACACCTATTCCTGTATAACCACTTACACCATGATGCCCATCAATGTATTCTTGACAGCTAAGAATGACATTGGCCAAACCAAATAAGGATGAAAGTCAAGATATCAAATCCAAATTGATAGCTCCTCTCTATGGTTGTGACAAGAAAAGATGATGGCACTCATTCATCTAAAGATCCAAATTCTACTCGTATATAGATTCAATAAAAGGGAATCAGGTTGACAAAACAATGTACACAACACACGATTTCTCACAACAAAACCTCAGAATTCCCCAAAACCGCACCTTGAATGGACCTTACCAGCTTCCAATTTCTAAACATTGGAAATCAATCAAAATTCAAAAATGGGAACAAAATAAATAAACGCATAATCATTCTCCCATTGTTATTACCCATACCTGATCAACAAACACCAATAACGAATCAATAAATTGGCAAAAAAATAGAACTTATTGCGAACGCCCGAAACCCCTAACGTAACTTGTCTACAAAGATGATCAAAGAGTTGCAAATCAGAAACCCACAACCCATATTAAAAGATTCGAAATCAACATCAGAATCATACAAGTCTTGATCAACAATAATTACCCATATCTTGATCAAACACTGCAAAATTCAAAGAAAGAACACCAAATCATATCATAAAAAAGGAGAAGTACACCAATACAAACCGGCATGGAAAAAATTGGCTACCTATCAAAGTCTATTTATAGGGTATGAAACACGGCTATGATTAAGCGATGTATTTGGACCAACAATATTTCAAAGGCGGTGGCTTTGGGTCGGTGTATGTATTAATTTACCCAAAATATTATTTCTTTATTAAAAAAAAAATCTCCAAAATATTTTGTAATTTTAACTAAAGCAATGGGCATTATAGGTATTTGTTAATTAGCTACTTGCGTGTTCTTTTTTATACCATCTCCAACCCATCTCTATTTTACTCTTCATTCTCTATATTTGGAGAGTAAAATAGAGAATGGGCACTCCAACCCACCTCCAAATCACCGTATATTCTTCAAATTTAGAGAGTTGAATAGGAGTAGTTAATTTGGAGAACTACTATTCACACTCTATATTTCACTTTTTTATTATTTTATTATTATTTATATTACTTTCTAATTAACATATTATTTTACATATAATTCCATTAAATTAAATATCTAATATTCATAATTCCTTTTTAAATGTAATATAATATTTTTTTTAAAATATTATTTAATATATACTATTTTAATTTCAAATTAATAGTATTTTAATTTTTTTTCTAATTTTCGTGAATAATAAAATTTTATTTTATTATTAATTTTCATTATAAAGAATACGCAAAATTAAAATGGCAAGATGAAAAAATTTTAATTTAAAAATACAATACATGATATGATAATTTAAATAACAATACAATACATAACATAATAATTTAAATACAAGATAACAATACAATATAATACATAACATAATAATTTAAATACAAGATAAAATACAATACATAACATATTAATTAATTGATCACAACAATAATTTAGAAAATCAGCTACGTATGAACAACTACATGTTCTAACAAGTTCTACAAAATCATACAAATGAAGTTTTCATAGGTGGCTCCATTCCAGGTCATGTGGTAATCAATTGTGATCATGAGGCGACTGATGATAATTTATTTCGTGATTATTTTTCAGCCACACCATGCTCTAATGATGCAATATTTCACCCAGTGGCAGAGCCAGAATTTCAATAAGGGGTTCAAAATCCGAAGGAGTAAACATACGAACTAGTCGAAGGGGGTTCGACATCTATTATATACATCTAAAAAATAATGTTAACCATGTATATATAGTAATATTTTCCACCGAATGGGGTTCGGATGAACCCTCTAAAGACATGCTGGCTCCGCCCCTGATTTCGCCGTCATTATCGAATGTCCCGCAGTTTGTTTCTTCGTATTGTTGATGCAATTAAAGATCACGACACGTACTTCGAACAACGCATTGATGCACTGGGTAGATTTGGATTATCTACTTTGCAAAAAAATTATCGCTGTGTTTAGAATGTTGGCATACCGTTTGCCAATAGATGCCACTGACGAATACGTGAAAATTGGAGAGTCAACTACTATTAAAAGTCTGAAGAGATTTTGTCGAGATACATTTAGAGGTTTTTGGTGAGCAATAGTTGAGATCACCAACACCTAACAATGTTGCGAGGCTTCTACATTGGTGAGCAGCGTGGTTTCCTAGGAATGTTAGATAGTCTAGATTGCATGCACTGGAAATGGAAAAATTGTCCAACGGCATGGGCTGGGCAATACGCAGATCGTAGTGGATCACCAACAATTATTCTTGAAGTTGTTGCTGATTATGACCTTTGGATATGGCATGCTTATTTTGGTTTGCCTGGCACCAATAACGATATTAATGTTTTAGAGTCATCACATTTATTTTCCAATCTTGCTAGCGGTATTGAGCCTCCCGCCCATTATGTTATTCAAGGAAAAGAATATGATATGGGTTATTACTTAGCCGATGGTATATATCCTAAATGGTCTACAATTTTTCAAACTATCTTCATTCCCAAAAGAAGAAATATTTCGCGATGAAACAAGAATCGTGCCGAAAAGATGTTGAACATGCATTCGAAGTTTTGCAATCACGTTTTGCAATTATTGCATGACCGTCATGTTTTTGGAGAAAGGAAGTGCTACATGATATAATGACTACATGTATTATACTGCACAACATGATAATTGAGGATGAACGTGATCTCAATGCACCAATTCAAGATGTCGTAAAGGCTCCAACTCCAACTATAGAAATGGTGGTAGATGAAAATCTCTGATTTGAACAATTTTTAGCTAGACATAAAAAAAATTAAGGACAAAAATGCTCATTTTGAACTCCGTAATGCATTAATAAAGCATTTATGGGAGCAACGTAATAATTTTGAAAATTGAGTGTTTATGTAATTGCATGTCACTTTTATTTGAATTTGTCCCCTAATTTATGTATTATATTATATTTCTTGCAATTTATGTTGTTTAAAAATTTAGAATAAAATATAATTTCATAGCACATTAAAAATTATATAAAGTAATTATTTGGGAAAAAAGAAATATAGGATTTATATTATGAAATAAGAAAATAAGAATGAAATAGAAATAATAATATAATATTAAGGAGAGAGAAAAAGATTCATTTTTAGAGAGTAAAATAGAGAATTGGGTTGGAGTTGGTTGTCTGAAAAAATAGAGAACTCAATATTTGGAGAGTAAAATAAAGAATTGGGTTGGAGATGCCCTAAGAAACTTTATTTAAGAAATTCTTTTAAGCTTTATAAATTTTTTTATTACTAGATACAAGGAGTTCGTGCTAGCACACGCCTAATAAATGTTAGTATTTCTTTTGTTTCAATTTATGTGATACAAATGTAATTTGGAGTCAACCAAAAATTTATATTTTTAAGAATCTTTTAAGTTATCAATTATTATGATTTACAGTATTTTTTACATAATTTTCACATAATACATATCACTCCCTTTATCTCAATTATATGGCTCAAGTGAATTTCGAGAGTCAACTAATTTTTGAAATACCTTTGTAGATACTTTAAGTTGTTAATTATTATGATTTGTAATAAAAAAAATTACCTATTTTCACATTGATTATGTTACTCCCTCTGCCTCAATTTATGCGGACAAAATAAGAGTCAACAAATTTTTAGACATTTTAAGTTGTTAATTATTATGATTAATAATATTTTTTTACGTATTTGTTATTATCGTGATTTATAGTCTTCTTTAAGTTATTATCAAATATAACATAAAAAGAAATAAAGAAAATAAATAAGTACTCCAGGTAATAGGGCCGACGGCTAACAGATTTATTTGTCGATTCAATCCATTCAACTCATCCTCTAGGATCTATCAAGTTACCGATGTAACTTTCCATTATCACAGTCCTAGAAAATATACCTCATGGCCGACCTAAATACGTCGTAACGTTATCTCTAGACTCGGATAGCCTTTATAGTGCAATTTTGAAGCACTATTCCAGTTGGAATGTCCTCAAACACTCTCCTAGGCTAAGATTGTGTTATATTGCTTGGCCAATGGAACGTATGCTAGAATCAAGTAGTTTTGGGACAGGGTCGCCGCGTCACAGCATATGAAATCTATCGTGCCATAGATTTCACAATCTCGATAGAATTGATGTTGTCTTTTCACATATAAGGTGTCGTGATACCCATTGAATCGACATCTATAAAAAGATGTCAAATATGCTTCAACTCTTAATGCCACTGCCTAATGCTTTATAGATTCGGTATTATTCCTAAAAATTAAGTCTTGGGCTTTGAAGCCATCACCAAGAACCCTTGCAAATTAAATAAGAAGAAACAATTGTAATTCATCAAAATTAATAAAATTCATGTATTTATATAGAGAGAGACTTACCAATGGCTGCGGTATCATGGATTTTGTTGTCGTCGACGAAACTTCTATTACCCGTTATTATCGTAATATCCATCCCTTCTCCAATCAGGATTATATTAGTCTTCTTTTTATCAACTCTAATATATTATTGATATGTGCCTTTCTTAATTTTTATGAAGAATGGATTGACACTGTGATTAGGGGCCATAAATATTGCTCCAGCAGTTGTGTGGAAATTTCTGGTCCCATCTTTAGAAATAATCGCGTTATAAGGTGCTTTGTTATCAGTTGGCGTCGAACACATACAACTATAGTTACAGTGACAAATAGCGGCATTATATTCCTTGCATTAAAATTTTTTAAAAATATGATTAGTTTATGAATAAGAATTACAGGTACAGTCTAGAGATATGAAAGAAGAATATCGCAAAAACTATCTGTGATGGCCATTTAAAGGTGATGAACAGAAAAAAGTAAAATTCTTTGAGTCACTGAATGTGACAAGCATGCAATAATTCTTCTTGGTAGTGGAAGAGTTCTGCTCTTTCTTAATATTGTAGTATTGTCCAAACTTAAAAAAATCACCCTCCTTTATATTGAAGTAAAGGTATACTTTTGCTTACATGTTTTTATTGTAAAATGTCATTTTTAAAGACTTCTACTTTGGACAACTAAAAGTCATCTTCATTGATTTGATTTTTTCTACCATTTGTACAATTACTTACATGTTGTAAAACTTAAGAACAAAAGAACAATATAAAGATGGAGACAAGAAAAATATAAGACAAGAGGAACAATATAATATAACTTTCTTTCTTTCATGTATTCACCAAATCTTCAAGTGTATACAATATGAACCCTTATGCCTCTATTTATAGTGTAACATAGAGGCATACAAAAGGTTAGTCATAAACATGACATTAAAATGAATATAATGGAGGAGGTTATGGAAGCGAAAGGTTACAAAAATAATGGTTATAAAGTTGGAGGTTATGGAGGTTATGGTTATCTTCATAATGGAGGAAAGTAATGGAGATAATGAGTGAGAGTAACTTATTGGTGTAGTGGACATCCACACTATAATATTTTATAACACTCCCCCTTGGATGTCCATAGATAATACGCCTCGTTAAAACCTTACTAGGAAAAAACTCTGTGGGAAAAAATCCTAGTGAAGGAAAAAGAGTACACATATCTTTTAATACGCTTTGAATATTGCCTCATTAAAAACCTTACCAGGAAAACTCAATTGGGATAGAATCATGGTTAAGGAAATGAGTACAACACGTAATTTTCTCTCCCTGATAAAATCTTTACTTGATATCTCGGAGACGATGCATTTGAATCTTATATCACAATTTCTCAAATATTGATGTTGACAATCCTTAGTGAATAAGTTTACAAGATTATCACTTGAATGAGTCTTTGAATGTCTATCTCACCATTTTGTTGAAGATCGTGTGTGAAAAAGACTTTTGGTGAAATATGCTTTGTCTGATCTCCTTTGATTGTCTCCTCCCTTCAATTGAGCTATGTATTATTTTTGTATATGGTGGCTGGAATATCATTTTCAAAAGAAAATCACATATTTTCTGAATATGATAGATCATGATTCCAACCAAATACACACTCGACTTAATTCATAGATCAATATTATTTCTGCATGATTTGAATCTTTGAATGCCAAGATTTTGTTGTGCTTCCATATATAAATAAATAGTCCATTTGCGATCGAGCTTTATGCGGATCAAATAAATATTATGCATCTACATAATCAAATTATTTCTGGCTCAAAGATTGATCATTTCAATTTTATTGAAGCTCATCTTTTCTTCGCAAAGAAAATCACACATCTTCTATGGGTTGATTTACTTGCTTTGTTAGTTTCTTGTCATAACTTGAATGATAATATGACAATCCTTTCACATAACTTTCGTTATGTATATCAAATAATCTTCTAGCATTTGCATAACCAACAATCTATAGGTGCACCAATTGCACTAATACATGACATTTTAAATCATTTTCATGAGATCAAAAAGATTCTTTCTCTGTGTTAAGTAGTCTCAAAATCATTGGGTACTCAATGGAATTGCTTCAAGACCTTTTAAATCCTTCAAGGATTTTCATATAACATTCATCGTCTAGTTAGACATAATAATCATTCATTATACATATTCAAGAATTTCATCTATTGTCATACTGAAACAAGTCTCATTGCATCTACCACTAGAGAATATATCTCCATTTAATAAGGTCAGGATTTTTGCGAAAACCCTTTATGCCCCGAGGCACAAACCGTACTTTATATCTTACGATTATACTTTCGCACAATGATTCATGTGTACCCCACAGACATATATTTTGATCTATGAACTATAAGTTCAAAAATATGAAATAAAATATACTTGAATAGTGCATTTTATTTGGCCAATCATTTATCTGTCCACACTATATGACAAATTTGAATTTAAGATCCTTGTAACCATTTATAGCATTGAGTGTTACTTCATATCAAAGATACAGTCGACTGTCATTTTGATTTGATTCCAATATGACATGACTTATCAAGATCTCTTCATTTTTCATCATTTTCATGTACTTGAACATTTGCCAAGGTTTTATGAAGTGTTATGTCATAGTGCTTTTTCAAAGCACGTACCTCATTATCATGACCATTTTGATCATTTGCCCCTCTCCTTCCTCAAGGAATTTTACATTTGAAATCGATTGGTTTATCACGCTTCTGGTGTACCATAGACTCTGTCCTCCAAGGACTATTTATTGAAGCATTTGCAGCTTGATTAAAATATTGGGTCAGCAAATACATCTGGCAAATTATTTGCAACATTTTGCAAATGAATTATCTCTTGAGCTTCAAATTCACATTTTTTTAACGAGGATCTAGATAATTCACCTCACACATAATTTTCAGCGCTGCTAAATATATCTCCCCTTAATGTTAGGAAATCTAACATTTACCCCCAATCTCATTTGGGGATCCATCTTTGTGTGTGGTGGAGCAATAAAATCATATGTGCACACACTAAATTTTTAGATGTAAATTATTTGGTTCCTGACCCTGAACCAATTGTGGTGGGAGAACCTTGTTGGCTTGATGCATACATGTTAAATAAACTCATCTCATTCCAAATTTTATTTGAGAGGTTTGTTCTCATAATCAATGGTCTAGCTATAATTGGAGGCAAACAATTTGTGCTAAACCAACCAGTATTACTAACATAATTTTATAGTTGGAATTGTGCTCTTAATTTAACAATTTGAGCAAACAACCTTACAAAAATCAATTCGTAAGTTGATGCAAATGCACATGTGACCATACGATAGATGCATCTATTAAATCATAATAGTAAGCGGTCCACATGGCAGGTGAACGGGCCAATATTCACCTTTTTATATGTTTCAAATAATTTCAGGGGATACAATCCCAACCTTAGCTGGTACAATGATCATTTTATCATGAGAACAAGCAACACATGAGAATTCTTGAAGACTCTTTTATTTCTCCAACATATAACCACATGAATTCTCAATTCTTTTGCATCACATTTGAACCGAAATGATCCCGGTTATGCCAACTGATATTTATTTTAATAAACTTCTAGTTTACTTTTGCATGTGATTCCATCATCATGCCTATAATTGTATACAACAAACAAGAGAAAGGCGGGTAACCTTTTATGTAAATATTCATAACCCGTTTTGATTGCAGTAATCTGAAGATATTTAATCTTTCAATAATTTACAGTCTCAATATAATAATATTCTTCTTTTCAATTCCTCCGAAACTGAAAAAGTTTCTTTTGAGACTCACTACAACCTCAATATTATGAACTATTTCATTTTCTGGATAATAACAAATTAGTCTTTCCGAAACTCTTAATTAATTTTGTATACTGCCACAAATTTCACAACACCATTCTTATGGTGACCATCTCCTTCAAGGAGAAAATAATTATTATTTTCATGGTTAAAATTATTACATGCAAGACTTATTTCTTGACAATCAATGACAAATTTGTGTTGCCACACAATAACATTTATTTTGGTCATGACCACAACCTTTATAGAAAAGAACTATTTTTTTCTTTTATCCTGCAATAGTTCATAATAAAACATACCACACTATTTGTGTAGTATTCAAAGTATATGAACATAATGACCATTTATGTCAAAATAATTTTTTTTCAATCTCGCAAACCTCCCGTAGAGGTGAGATGTGACATTTATCCAACAATACATGAGCATGTTCTTATCTATACAAACACAAGTCACATTTTCTTCAAGAAATGGACCATAACTAATGTACATGTTCCATAAGTTTTTATTAGAAACTCATTGTCATGCTTTGACATTATCAAATTTATGTGACTCACCTCAACATCACTTTAAGAGGTCAAATGTACCAAATGTACTACCACTTTGTATTCCTTTATTTTGATGGAGGATTTACAAAACTTTTTAAATTGGGTTGCACCAACAACAATGTGGCCAATAACTTTTCATATCACTTTAATGGATAGAAATTACCTTCACATTTTGAAGGATCATCGTAAGAACCCATATTATTCTTCCTTTTAATCACCACAACGATGACCATTAACATTTTACCACATCCATATTCATATATTCAACCACTTGTCATTTTTCAGACATATTATGCACTGCTACCACATTCACATAAGAGAATGGAGCAAATTAATTGGGCAAATTTCATGACTTTCAGTCAAAAGTATACAACTTTATGTTAGTCATCATCATATCATCACTATAGTGCATTAGGACTTAAACCCAATGTCTTACCCATATAAAAACGTCTTTGGTCATAAATCAATGAGACTTGAACCCAAATTCTTATTATCATGGTGCACTGAGACTTCAACTCTGTGTCTTGCCCACTTGGTGCGGTGAAACTTGAATTCACCGTCTTACCCTCAATCAATGTCTTGATAACCAAATACGTTATCAAAAAAATAATTATCAAAAATCATAAATATAATCTGAATTACTTAAAGCATAAGAAAAATGAACAAAATCTATTAATTAGAACAACATGTTGGAATCATATAAAGTAACCTTTTAACATTCTTTATCAACATTGTTACGGAGATTAACATAATTTACTAACCATTTTAAAATAACCACAAAACAAACTTTGTTAGTACAAATAATATATTAATAACTCAATAAGTAAATGTTTAGATAAAGAAAAATAAAGAGGTGCAAAAGTAACCAATAATGATAATCCAATCAATATGTATATGCCACATAACTCAATAACTTATCTTTTAATAAAACAAGATCATAAAGAATCATTTCTTTACGAATTATTAACTTACAAAACTAATTTTACTTTTTAAATATATAAGTGATCAAATTAAAAGTTTGCTCAAAGTAAAAGCAACTTGCTGGACTCATATGATTTTGAGATGGTAAGAAAACTAATGATGCATAATCAAAAGTAAAATATAAAATTGATTATATAGTAATTTACCTTATTTCCGAGAGAAAAATAAACACAAATATTTTTTACCTTCTTTATATTTACTTTGCTTCAATAGTAGAACAATCATGTTGATAACGTGTTGTAAAACTTAAGAACAAAAGAAGAGAAACAATATAATATAACTTTCTTTCTTTCATGTATTCACCAAATCTTCAAGTGTATACAATATGAACCCTTATGTCTCGACTTATAGTGTAACATAGAGGCATACAAAAGGTTAGTCATAAACATGACATTAACATGAATATAATGGAGGAGGTTATAAAAGTGAAAGATTACAAGAATAATGGTTATAAAGTTTGAGGTTATGGAGGTTATGATTATCTTCATAATGGAGGAAAGTAATGGACATAATGGGTGAGAGTAACTTCTGGTGTAGTGGACATCCACACTATAATATTTTATAACATTACCTAGGTAATATGTAATTGTAGTAACATTTTAATCCTTAGCTTAGTTATGATATTGCTTTCTTCTTATTATCTTTTCTTATTTGGAGAGAACCAGCTTGTGACTTTTATGAAATTTTCATTTTGTGAAGATACAATCTTTTACTTTCTTTTTAAAATGATATTTTAGTTTTTGTAATATTCTCCAAAATAAGTGACTTTTTTAAGATATCAAGATGATATTATTTTTTGTTTTTTTTCTTTAAAGTTAATCTTTACCTAAAATGCACAAGAAATTTTTAAAAACCTAGATGGAGTAGGGGAAAATGGAAAAGAAATACATGTTATAAATGACAATAAAGCGTAAAGTAAAGCAGCTTAATATTAGTCTTTCCTTTTATTTTCGCCTCCGATTTATCATCCTGTAATAATTTCATATTTAAATTTTTATGTTATAAGTAACTCTTAGCGGAAGACTTACTCATAATGGAAGCACTTTAAAAAGTACAATGTGACTCAAATAATAACTTAGAATGTTTTAGCAATAAACATTCCACTAGCAAAAGTGGCAACTCAAGTCTCAACATAACAAATGGAAATGAAAAGACTCATGAACTAACGTCTATCTATCTATGAAGTCTCTAATACTATGAGGGATGTCAGGACAAGACCCCCGATCATCCTAACAAACTGAAATGACAAAACATAATAAAAGGGATCCTCCGGAAGCAAGGAGGCTCACCAACTAACTCTGGAGCTCAACTGGATCAACGAAGAGTTGGATGTTGATCCTGGTGTAGCTGGATCATAAAAGATGCAGGACAAATAGCGTCAGTACATGAAATGTATGAGCATGTTAGGGGAATTCTAAAACATGACATAAGCTTGAACTGGAGATAAAGAAACACTTACCTCGTCTCAACTCAACTCAGGAATATTTAACTTGTTTCAATATAAAGTAGTAGAAAAGAATGCCTTATAAAGAAAGGATTTTTAAACAATAGATAATAACTTCATGTATTTAAAAATATAATATACTCAGTCTGTACACAAAATAAACTCTGTTTTTATATGAAAATACAAAATAAACTCTGTGGGAGATTCTCTAATTGACAACCATTACTATGAGCTATGTGATGATACAACGTCTACGTTGCCAGAGCTGTCCTACACTTTGCCGGGGTATAGAACCTACTATTAAGTGGATCCACTAGTCTATGCTAAAAAACATTAAGGAATCATCTAAAAAGTATGACCCTTTCTATCCACGTTGGCTACATAGTTTATGAAGACTTTGAGTTATCTAAACTCGTCCCCATATCGGTGCTCAATACTACTCCAAAAATGTAACTAACTCGTATGTTTAAAAATATAACTCTTTTTGTGGTTTGAGATTATTATTCAAAATCTTTCTCTTAAAAGAGATGGTACTAAAACTACTCATGAAAACTCTTTTGGAAATCGGTGTTTCACTACAACAAAAATAACTTTTAGCGGCAATAAATATTGACATTAATAAAGAGTGCTAAAGTCTTTACCGGCATTAGTTAAGTGCCTTAGAACCAATGTCGCTAAAGGCTTCAGGGATATATACAAAGAGTGCTAATTGCCGCTAAAAATACATATTTAGTGGCAATTAATTCTAATGATCATTTTTTATGTAGTGTTTCCTCTCATCTTAAATGTGAAAACATTTACTCTTGGGAATACTTAGTTCTCATATATCATTTTAAAGAAAATGAACTTAGCTCTACTCTTGCTCAATTCGGTGCTCAAGTCTTAAAACAAGTTTAAAAACAATTGTAAAAGACTTTTGAAAAAGACTCGAAGAAATCTCTAGACTTGACTCTTAGCTCTACCTTGAATTTGAATTATGGATTCAAGGGTTATGATCCCATGTTATGATAATATCTTGATGTTTATCTATACCTTAGAGTGTAGAAATCAATTAGAAAACATAGGTACGATTCGAGGGAACTCATACGGAAAGAAGTGGAAAAGGGTAGAAGACCTAGCGACCCTTGCGTACTGAGTGGTGCAGGGGGGCAGACCTAAACTACAAAAGGAAGGTTGGGCGCACTGAGTGGAGCGGTGCCCTAGGGTCAAATTACAGACAACAACTTGGGGCTCACGAGTGGCGTGGCGCCCCCCACCCCTTTTCCCAGAAACTTTGACGAAATTTTTTACTTGTTTTCTAACCCCAATACACCTAGAATCAAATGGTATCTTCCCCAATCACTTAGATTTGAATACCCAATATTAATATACGATAATCCACTAAAAACTACCCTCAAAACATCAACTTTCAATTCAAGAACTCATCAAAACCTCAACAATCAAGATTATGAAAGAAACTTCAATAAAACTCATTTAGAACTCAAATCCTTTATCCTCAAGAACCAAATTATGTTGAATAAATCATGATTAGTTTGTGGGTTAGTGAACCCAATGCTATGTGAACTCATATACCTCTTAAGAATAAAACCCTTGGTAAAATCCGCAACAAAATCCTCAAGAACTTGAACGCTTTACTTTTCTCATTTTTCTCCTCTTTTTGAACTCCTCTTAAAACCCTAGCATAAATTAGAATTTCAAAAACTTAACCAAATCAGTTTAGACCCCTAAATATTACCAATTTTCGAATTAAATTTGATAGGGTAAGGAAAAGACCAAAATACCCTTCTTATTTTTGGGCAACTTTTCTTAATTGGACAATTCGACTTCAAATGGGCATATCTCCCTCATACGAGCTCGAAATTAGCAAACTCGGTGGCGTTGGAAAGAGGATCCCAAGATCTTTCATTTGATATCTTATGAGCTACCTAACTCATCATGTACTGAAAGTTATGGTCGTTTGAAATTGACTCAAAACTCATACTTAACATAATTTGCTAAAATTTTCAAATTTTCTATTATGAAGTTTAGTTCTTCCTAATCTTAGATCTTTCAAATACCGAGGTGTTACAATGTGTAAGTTATATGTTGCAACATATGACTATTATTCTGTTGTGACATGTAAGTCATATGTTGCTACATATAACTATTATGTTGCGACACATAAAACACATGTTGCAACATGTGTAAGTTATATGTTGCAACATATGACTATTCTGTTGCGACATGCAAGTCATATGTTGCTACATATAACCATTCTGTTGTGATACATAAATCATATGTTGCAACATGTGTTAGTTATATGTTGCAACATATGACTACTTTGTTGCGATTGATATAACCTTTCTGTTGCAACATAAGGCTATCATTTGTTCCAATAGTCAACTGTTGCAACATATATAACCATCTATTGGAAACGCGAATGTAAATTATTGAAAAAATTGCAGGTATACCCAGATGATGACGAATGATTCAAAGAACTATTAATATTACTTACCAAACAATGGTGTGTGAACACAATCACTTATGAAGTAATGCCAATTGATACATTACGAAATCTAGTCCACTGATTAACTAAATCTGATTCAAGAAGAAGAAGAAGCACAAGGAATAACAACCAAGACCAACAATGTACGAAGAAGAAGAAAAAGATGAAGAGAATGGGAAGAAAGCAAGCAAGAACGAAGCCGAAGAAGAAGAAGAATGAGAAGAAGAAGAAGAAGAAGAAGAAGAAGAAGAAGAAGAAGGAGCAGCAGAAGGAGGAAGGAGGAGGAGGAGGAGGAGAAGAAGAAGAAGAAGAAGAATCCGGCGGGGAGGCGGGGGAAAGCTTTTATTTCCCCTTTTGGTTCGCTGGCTTCCCTCCATTTTTGGTTCCCACCAAATTAGGTTTTAGTCTTTTACCTTTTTACCCCTCATTTAATAAAATGGACCACTTAAAAGCTTGAGGGCAACTCCCACAAATGCCTCATAAATCCTTAATCCTTCATTACATAATTGTCACCTACACTCAATTAATTAAGACTTATGTCACCGTCATTTAATTTTGACACATTAATGTCACCCTTAATTCAAAGTCTCAAGAAACTTTAAGAAATTGTTACAAGCTTTATAATTTTTTTTTTACTAGATATAAGAACCCTGTGCTAGCACGGGTCCAATAAATGTTATTTTTTCCAATTTATGTAACACAAATATAATTTGGAGTCAATCAAAAATTTATATTTTTAAGAATATTTTAAGTTATCAATTATTATGATTTATAGTACTTTTTACGTAATTTTCACATAATACATATCACTCCCTTTATCTCAATTTATATGGCTCAAGTGAATTTCGAGAGTCAGCTAATTTTTTTAATACTTTTGTAGATACTTTAAGTTGTTAATTATTATGTTTTGTAATAATTTTTTTTATGTATTTTCACATTGAATATGTTACTCCCTCTACTCAATTTATGTGGACAAAATAAGAGTCAATAAAATTTTAGACATTTTAAGTTGTTAATTATTATGATATATAATAATTTTTTTACGTATTTTTCACATTATATATGTTACTCTCTCTGCCTCAACTTATGTGGACAAAAAAAAATTTAAGAGTCAACAAATTTTTAGACATTTTAAGTTGTTATTATCATGATTTATAATCTTCTTTAAGTTATTATCAAATATAACATAAAAATAAATAAGGCAAATAAATTAGTACTCCAAATAATAGGGTCGGCGGCTAACGAATTTATTGTCGATTCAATCCATTCAACCCATCCTCTAGGATCTATCAAGTTACCGATGTAACTTTCCATTATCACAGTCCTAGAAAATATACCCCATGGTCGACCTAAATACGTTGTGATGTTATCTCCGATAGCCTTTATAGTGCAATTTTGAAGCACTATTCCAATTGGAACGTCCTCAAAATCTCTCTCCTGGCTATGATTGTGTTATATTGCTTGGCCAATGGAACACGTGCTACAATCAAGCAGTTTTTGAGCAGGGTCGCTGCGTCACTGCATATGAAATCTATCGTTTCATAGATTTCACATTCTTGGTAGAATTGATGTTGTCTTTTCACATACAAGGTGTCTTGATACCCATCGAATTGACATATATAAAAAGCTGTCAAATCTGTTTCAACTCTTAATGCCATTGCCTAATACTTTATAGGTCCAACACTATTCCTATAAGTTAAGTCTTGGGCTATGAAGCCATTGCCAAGAACCCCTGCAAATTAAATAAGAAGAAATAATTATAATTCATCAAAATTAATAAAATTCATGTATTTACAGAGAGAGAGTTTTACCAATAGTTGCAGTATCATAGATTTTGTTGTCATCAACAAAACTTCTACTACCCTTTATTATCATAGTATCCATCCCTTCTCCAATGAAGAATATATTAGTCTTCTTTTTATCAACTCTAATATATTCCTAATATGTGTCTTTCTTAATTTTTATGAAAAATGGCTTGACACTGTGGTTAGGGGCCGCCAATATTGCTCCATCCGTTGTGTTGAAATTCCCGATCCCATCTTTAGAAAGAATCACGTTATAAGGTGTTTTGTTAACAGTTGACTTTGAACGCATACAACTATAGTTGCAGCGACAAACAACATCATTATATTCCCTGCATTAAAATTTTTTTTAAATCTGATGAGTTTATGGACAAAAATTTCAGCTACAGATTAGAGATATGAAAGAAGAATACTGCAAAAACTATTTGTGATAGCCATTTAAAGGTTATGAACAGAAAAGAAGTAAAATTCTTTGAGTCATTGAAGGTAACGAGCATGAAACAATTCTTCTTGGTAGTGGAAGAGTTCTGTTCTTTGTTAATATTGTAGTATTGTCCAAGCTTAACAAAATCCCCCTCCTTTATATTGTAGTAAAGGTATACTTTTTCTTACATGTTTTTATTGTAAAATGTCATTTTTAAAGGCTTTTTTTTGGACAACTAAATGTCATCTTCATTGAATAGAATTTTTCTACCATTTATACAATTACTTACCTAGGTAATAGGTAATTGTAGTAACATTTTAATCCTTAGCTTAGTTATGGTATTGCTTTCTTTTTATTATCGTTTCTTAATTGGAGGGAATTAACTTGTGGCTTTTATGAAATTTTCATTTTGTGAAGATACAATCTTTTACTTTATTCATTTCTTTTTAAATGATATTTTAGTTTTTGTAATATTCTCCAAAATAAGTGACTTTTTTATGATATGATGATATTATTTTTTGTTTTGTTCTTTAAAGTTAATTTTTACCTAAATGCACAAGAAATTTTTAAAAAGCTAGATGGAGTAGGAAAAAATGGGAAGGAATTACATGTTATAAATGACAACAAACCGTAAAGTAAAACAGGTTAATATTGGTTTGTCTTTTTATTCGCCTCCGATTTATCATCTTGTAATTGTTTCGTATTTAAATTTTTATATTTTGAATTCCTTATCTTGCAAGTTTAAGTAAGTTTTTTTAATATTAGATCGCTAAGGAAATATTGAATTAAAAAAGACCCAAGAGAATTGCCAAAGTGAAGCTTTTATATTGCTAAGACTTAGAAGATTAATTTGCTTTCAGTTTATACAACTCACCTAGAGCTAATATATAAATATAAATTGTGTATAAGTCTCCATTATATAATTCTCTACTTAACTAGAATGTTTCATGACCTTCCATGCAAACTCATGAAATTTTAAGGTTTTTCAAGGAAAATCTCTATACATCTTTCGAATATTTCAGTAAGAACTAGTCTTCTTTCTATGTAAGCATTTCACATGGACAACACTATACCACATGACACTAAAGTGACATGATGTCGCGGTGGGTGATCACATTTTGGTGTCATGTGACTTCACACATATAGTTTCCATTTGTTCCTCAGTAGAGTCAAATGAAAAGATGAGAGTGGACCTTGGGGTATGTAGAAGCACACGATGAGACTAACTTCATACATTCTTTTACTTGTAGAAATAGTCATACCAATCTCCTCGATTAATTTTTGAAGAATGTTTTTTTGTTCATTATAACTGTTTAATGATGTAGATTAAGTTTAAGATATAGTTTACGATGTCTTTATGCCAAAAACTCAATCCTAGATCCTAGGAAAGATAAAGAGAAAGAAAGGCACGAAATTATGTGGAGGAAAGGCAAGAAAATGATCCTTAATATATGAGGTTGAATTATTTTGATCCTTTATATATATCACTTAGGGTTCGTTTGTGTATTGGATAAAAAATAATAATCTTGGAATAAGTTTTTAGTACCCCCAATTCTTTGTTTGGTTACAAAGTGTGGAATAATTTATCTTAGGATTAATAATTATGATTGAAATAAGTTATCTCTACTTGTGGATGAAATACTAAAATTGCATAATAACAAAAGTCCCTCCTTAAAACCCTCTTTTATACATCACTTTTGCATACATGTATATTCAATACAACTTATGATGACATTCACAACCTTTACTACTCTTTATTTTTATGATTATATTTTTTTTCATTAAAAATTACGCTATATAAATTTATTTTTTATTTATGAATACATTATATGTTGAATTTATTCGAATAATACTTATGTTTATTTATATTTTTATTTCTCTTAAAATGTTCACTCCACTATTGAATTACATATTCTTAATTTATTTGTCTTTTAATCACTTAGAAATTTTATATTTTATATATCAATTAAATTGAAGATAACTTCAATATTTTACAATAATATGATTGATATGTGCTTAAATGAAGTGACATTAATAATAAAATTTCTTTTACTTTAACAAACTTAAGATGAAATTTTATTTTTAAGCTAAATAAGATGAATGCTTTTTATTTAAAAACATCCGGCATATTATGAGAATGCACACACAAAAATATTTAAGCTAAATGAGATGAAAATTTTATTTTAAAAAGTGGATAACTAAAACAGGCAAAGAAAGTATAAATAAATAAAATGGAGTGTATTTCAGCATAACTTATCTTTGACATAACTAATCCCAACATGACTTATCTTTGAACCAAATGACCCCACATAACTTATTCCACCTTTTATCCCACATAAATTATACATAGATTTATCTAAGTATTATTTTATTTCTAAAAAGCACAAAATATAAATAACTTTTATACAATATTTAAAAATCTACCAAACAAATATTCTTCTATAAAATAATACATAAATAACTTTTATCCTATTTCTAAATCAAACGTGATATATAAGATTAATATATGAACGGAAAAGGATCAAAATTGCCCCCGAACTATGTGAAATAGACCATTTATACCCTTCATTACATTTTGAGATCAAAAATGCCCCTGCTGTTATCCTAAGAGACCACAAATACCCTCAAGAGTTAACACCCCAATTTTTTGTTGACGTGGCAATCCACGTGGGACTAATCCTTCCACCTAAGCGTTGCCAACTAGGATTCACTACAAAATAACTAGACCTTTAGCGGCAACAACAGTCGCCACAAAAGCCCAGAAAATCGTCACTAAAAGTTTTTAACATTAAATTCTACTTTTGTGTTTTTTTCTTCATTGTTTTTAAAAAACCAAATATGATATCGATTAAGTAGGAGTTTGAAGACACTATATGTTTTATTTTTATGTCATATGTAAATGTATAAAATGTACAATGATGCATTATATATATATATAGTAGGAGATTTGAATCGAGAAGTAATTTTGATTATTTTCCGTAATAATATTGGATGTTTTTAATATGGATATTGCAAGTTATTTATTTTAGAAAATTAGGTCGCAATCGAAAATTAATTATCATATTTTTTTTGTTGAAAAAATAGGTTTTACTAGCGAATGGTTGTTGGAGCCTTAGTCGCCACTAAAAATCACTCATAACCTTTAGTGGCAAAATTTTGGAATTTTGTGGCTACTTTGTCGCCACTAAAAGTCAAGTTCTTTTGTAGTGAATCTTAGTAGGCGTTTGGCCATGTGATACCATATCACGATATGGTGTTGTGAGATGGAATCTACGTTTGGACATGCGATTTTAAGCTGATTCCATCTCATGATTTCATATCATGAGAGGTGATACCATATTCTCCAAAAACCATGATATGGAATAATATGGTGATTCCATATCATGATTTGAGATATTTTAATGCAATAATTGATCCATGAGTTTATATTTTGTTAAAACAACCCCACATTTATATCTACTAACTATTTATTTCATATGTAAAAAATTTTTATAATCACATCATTACTTTTTAAAATTTATTATTCTCACCAATATAAAATTTATTATTACTTTAAATTTGGTGAATATAAATGATAAAGTAGAAATTCATTTGGTGAATATAAATAAGAACGAAGGGAGTAATACTTTTTTGATTTTTCATTATAAAAAAAAAGCGTCTTAATCTTATGACTAAGCATAATATTGATAAAAGACAATTTTCATTGGCGGTACCGCACTTTCTTAATCTTAGTATTCGCAAAATGTTCGTTCACATGACTGAAGAATATCAAGTCCAATGGATTGAGGACTTGGGAAAAGTTTGATCAATTAGTTATTAATATTTAGTCAAGTGGACTAGTTATAATTTTTTTGATTAAATTTTATTAGAAGTGTTTTTGACTCAAACTTGTGGTAACTTTTTAAAATTTTGTTATTCTATAATATTTAACTATTGATTTTTCTTGTAAATAGTTAGAAGTCAGTGATGTTTGTTAATTTTTATCTTAGTGTATTTAACTTCTAAGTTAATATTTACTCACTAATGTATGTTTTTTTTTTTCTACTTTATAGGTTATTTGTAAGAGTAGTTGAGAGATATGAGCATGTCAAGTACAATTTATGTTCAATTTTTTTTTATTAAATTAAAGTTAGATGAAACAATTACTTAAGTGGAGAACAAATAACTTTGTAATAATTTATTATGCGATTGTATAATTTTTTGTTTATTTGATAAGATTGAATAAACAATTGGGGCTATTTTAATAGTTTTACAACTTATGAGATTTCTATGTTTATGAGAAAATATACAACACAAAAATTTCATATCGCATGTCCAAACAAACTTTCAATTTTATCTCATGATTCCATATCATGATACCATATCATAATTCCATATCATGATACCATATCGCATGGCCAAACGGGCCCTTAGTTAGCAATGCTTAGGTGGAGGGATTAGTCCCATGTGGCTTGCCACGTCACTAAAAGACTAGGGTGTTAACTCTTGAGGGTATTTGTGGTCTCCTGGGATAACTGCGAGGGTATTTTTAATCCCAAAATGTAATGGAGGGTATAAATGGTCTATTTCGCATAGTTCAGAGGCAATTTTGATCCTTTTTCGGTATATGAATAATCAAGTAATATGTAAAACAACCCATGATATATGTAACGGAAAAGACTCAAAAATACCCCTGAACTATCGGAAATAGCTCACTTTTACCCTTGAACTATATTCTGGCTCAAAATTACCCTTCCGTTAAAGTATTGGGTCACTTTTACCCTTACTATTAACAGAGGTGTGTTAAGTGTCATGTGGACGCCACGTCGACGCCACATGGACGCCACGTCGACGCCACATAAGCACCAAACAATTCTCACCTCCACATAGACTCCTACATCCTAATTACTAATTTTGTTCTCATTTCTTTTGGGACATACAATTTGACCTCTCATTTCTCTAAAATATACATTTCCCCTCTTCTCTCTAATAGGATTCACCTAGGGTTTCAGATTTCTCTCATGGACGCCATTCCATTTCAAAGTTGATTTCACCTCTTTGTTCATTTCACTGCTAGGGTTTCGAAGTGGATTTTGGCGGCTGAGGTTAGTAAAGTCGTTGTTCTTATTTCGCGATGGTTCTAGTTTTGCGATTCCAAAGATATTTTTTTGGTTAGGGTTGCAACTTTGTTTATAATATTTGGGTATGTTAGATTTAGGGGAAAATTTCACCCCTTTCTTCATTTAAGAAACTATTTCACAAAAGTATTTGGGTATGTTTATAATATTTGGGTATGTTATCGTTTTCTGAAAATAGATCATAAAAGGAAAATGACTCACAAGATCACAAGTATTATGGAAACAAAATTTAACAGCACTTCAGAAAATACATATATAGAATGTAACTCTTACAGGTTTTTAAAAAGCTCAAAAGGGAAAGAATGAGGCTTAAAGAGAGTTTAAGGATTTCTCATTGGAAGGGTGGTTGCCACTCTCTATATCAGCCGATGATTTCTCCATTAATGTAAGAATTCCAACAACCCTTTTATCAATTTTGAACAGAGGGAATATATAATTATCAGCTTTGTTTGAAATGGGTTTCTATGACCTTTCAACTCTTTTTCTCTTTATTTTTTCTTTATACTTCTGCCTGAGCATTCAGTGTTGCTGGTGGGGGTGAGTATAATTGGTGTCTTTATAGAGGCGATGATGATTTTTGTCACTTTTTATTCCCTTTTGAGCTGATTAATTGAGCATTTGAGGTTATCCGATCTGTATCTTGGCGAGGCATACTGTTTTATACAGCCATGGCGTGGTTTGACCCTCTTTTTGCTCGAGCGTAACACAGATCTGAGCCTCAATTTACTGGTCTCTTCGTCCATTTCAATTTAGGGAGTATTATTAACAGCTTCAGGGTACTATAAGCAAAAGTTCATAAATAAAAAATGAGGCTAACAGGGCTTTTGAATTTTTTTTTTGTTGAAAGGGTGGTTGACTCTCTCTGCATTCAGCCAATGCATTCTCCATACTGTAAGAAACCTAGCAACCCTTTTATCAATTTAAAGTGGAGGAAGTATATTAGTTTGTGTTTGGTCATGTTTCATTCTGAAATTTGAAAATAATGTAGTGTTTGTTTTCAAAATGAAAAATTATATTTGAAAATTAGAGTTGTATTTTGCTATGAATACAAATTAGAATTATATTTGACTCTCTCTGCATTCAGCCAATGCTCATGTGTGTTTTATGGCAGTAATGAGTTATTTAGCTCCTCTGTGTTTGTGTATCTTATTTATTTATGTTTGTTGAGTTATTTTCACTCCATTCTTTATGTTGTAATAACTCTGTGGTCACTATTTGTTTTTTCTCTTTTAGTATAGATTTCTAAAGTGTAATGACTTGTTTAGTTAGCTCTTGTGTGTTTGTGTTTCTTATTCATTTATGTTGTAATAAACATGTAGCTCATGTGTGTTTTATAGCAGTAAGGAGTTATTTAGCTCCTCTGTGTTTGTGTATCTTATTTATTTATGTTTGTTGAGTTATTTTCACTTCATTCTTTATGTTGTAATAACTCTGTGGTTACTGTTTGTTTTTTCTCTTTTAGTATAGATTTCTAAAGTGTAATGACTTGTTTAGTTAGCTCTTGTGTGTTTGTGTTTCTTATTCATTTATGTTGTAATAAACATGTAGCTCATGTGTGTTTTATAGCAGTAAGGAGTTATTTAGCTCCTCTGTGTTTGTGTATCTTATTTATTTATGTTTGTTGAGTTATTTTCACTCCATTCTTTATTTAGTTCTCGTGTGTTTGTGTTTCTTATTCATTTATGTCTGCTTTTGTCTACTTTTTTTTCTCAGTTCATATGAAAGATCTGTTGGTTGACCTTATGTTGCATTGTGGGAGTAAATGGATTACAAAACCACTACTAGTATATGACAAGAAGTATGTTGCTACTAGGAGAGACACTAGTGCAGATCTCTTAGACTATGATAAGATAGTGGAAGAGTACACAAAAGACTTAGGATTTGTACTTGTGAAACAAATACTAGTGAAAGGGCCTTCTGGAAAATTTTACTTGCTTGAGGGATCTGAAGGAATTAAGACACTCCAATGCCTATTAAATGAACAATTTAAGGTAGTTCATTTCTTTGCTGTGGATGACTTTGAAGAAACTGTTTTTGCACCAAATATTATTCACCATAGTGAAGCATACTTGGTAGAGTGTGAATATGGAACTGATGCTGAAACAAAAAGTGATAATGACCAGTCTAGTGATGATGAATATAACTTTGATAAGTTAGAGCTTATCAAGATGCTGAAATCTAAAGAAGTAAATGCTGATCTCAGTCACTACAAAGAACTTCATCCCTCCATGACTTTCAAGGACTTGAATGAGGCAAGAAAAATTGTGAATTTGTATTCTCTTGCAAATTCCAAGCCTATAGTAGTGGAAAAAAGTGACAGAACTAGACTAAGGTATAAATGCATGATTGGTTGTCCATTTGTCTTGCTTATTTCACAAGATGGTAAAGGTCCAGGTTTAAAGGTTAAAACACTGAAAATAAATCACAATTGTGATGATGCATTTAAAAATCCTAGAGCTTGTACAAGTACTTTAGCACAATATTTCAAGAGTAAACTGCAGAATAATCCTCAGTACAAGCTAAAGGATATGAGAAAAGACTTGAAGGATCAGTTCAACTTGAATGCTCGTACCTCTAAGTTGAAAAGAGCCAAGAGGATGGCCCTTCAAAAATTGCAGGGAAGTTTCTTAGATGATTTCAACAGAATTGAGGCTTATGCAAATGAGCTTAGGCTAAGCAATCCTGGTAGTGATATTGTGATCAATTTATCAAATGATGCATTGGAACAAGGTAAAAGAAAGTTCCTTAGGATGTACATCTGCTTTAATGCTCTGAAGTTAGGATGGAAAGAAGGTTTGAGACCCTTTATTGGACTAGATGGGACCTTCTTGAA
>NC_064290.1:39560607-39586647 GCF_019186545.1 Solanum stenotomum
AGAATAATCCTCAGTACAAGCTAAAGGATATGAGAAAAGACTTGAAGGATCAGTTCAACTTGGATGCTCGTACCTCTAAGTTGAAAAGAGCCAAAAGGATGGCCCTTCAAAAATTGCAGGGAAGTTTCTTAGATGATTTCAACAGAATTGAGGCTTATGCAAATGAGCTTAGGCTAAGCAATCCTGGTAGTGATATTGTGATCAATTTATCAAAGGATGCATTGGAACAAGGTAAAAGAAAGTTCCTTAGGATGTACATCTGCTTTAATGCTCTGAAGTTGGGATGGAAAGAAGGTTTGAGACCCTTTATTGGACTAGATGGGACCTTCTTGAAGGGTCAATGCAAGAGATAACTTTTGGTGGCTATGGCACAAGATTCTTAGAATTGCTTATATCCATTGGCATGGGTTGTAGTTGATAAGGAGACAACTAGAACATGGATATGGTTTCTACAACTGCTGAACAATTCATTGAATTTGAAAGATGGTCAAACTGTCACCTTTATGTCTGATATGCAGAAGGTAAATAATTTTTTCTGTTATTTGAATAATTTTGTCTTTTTTTTATAACAGTTTGTAACTGTATATTTGCTTATTTGACATGTACAGGGACTGATAAATGCAGTAAAAATTGTCCTTCCTTTGTCTCACCACAGGTACTTTAAGTTGCTTTAATTATTTTGTTCTCTTGAACATATTAACTAACTATTCATTTTTACTGATTATAGGTACTGTGTTAGGCATATTGAGGCCAACTGGATGAAGAGATTTAGGTCAGGAGAGATGAAGAAACTGCTTTGGTGGGCTGCGTGGAATACTTATGAGGAAGATTTCAAGGATCAGTTTAGTGCACTTGGTGCATTGTCAAAAAGTGCTGCCAAGGATTTGCTTAAGTATCCACCACAGACATGGTGCAGGGCATATTTGGATACTATATGCAAAAATCAAATGGTGGATAATAATTTCACAGAGTCTTTCAACTCTTGGATCCTGGAAGCAAGAGGTAAGCCAATCCTAAAAATGCTTGAAGATATAAGAATCAAGATAATGAACAGGTTAAGAGAGAAGGAAGAAGATGCAAGCAAATGGACTACTGATTACAGTCCTAAGTGCATGAAATTGTTCACTGCATATATGAGAATAGCTCAATTATGTAGTGTCGATTTCAATGGTGATCTTGGATATGAAGTGTCTGAGGGTGAAGATAGGCACACAGTGAACTTGGTTGAGAAAAAATGCACATGTAGGTCATGACAGTTGACTGGCATTCCATGCCCTCATGCTATCAAAGCTATGTTGTACCAGAAAATAAAACCAAAGAATGAAATTAATTGGTGGTATAGTAAGGAAGCTTATTTGATGACATATAGGGCAAAGTTGATGCCTGTAAGAGGTGAACAATTCTGGAATGTATTGCCAGAACACGCAATTGATCCACCTGATCTTGTGAAAACAGTGGGAAGACCAAAGACCAAAAGAACTAGGGAAAAGGATGCAACAATTAAAAGAGCTGGAGAGTGGGCTCACTCAAGAAAAGGAACTAAAATGACATGTAGTAAGTGTGGTGAAACAACTCACAATGCAAGAACATGCAATGTAAGAACATTACATATTTACATGTCTCACTGTTATTAGTACTATGTAGTTAACTGCACATAAACATTGTATTTTCAGTTTGTTGAAGGAGAACAAGGGCCAACATTGAAGAGAAAAAAGGGCAGAACTGAGGAAGAGTCTGAAGAAGAGGTTGAAGAAGCCCATGAAGAAGATTATGATGTTAATAGCTCAGCCCCTAGACCAACACAAGATGAAGAATACCATTTCATGTCCTCACTACAGTATGAACCCTTTGGACCTGCTAGAGAGCCTGAAAGTGATCCAGATATAAGGCCTCAAGTCATATCTGAAAATCGCACAAAACTGAAAATGAGGATGAATCAACAAAGAGCAACTGGAAATAGAGTTATATCTTTTAGAGGTGATCATGCTGGAATTAGTGAGCCTACAGATTTGCCTTACTCACCTACTAATCTCACTTGGAAAGGAAAAGAAGCTGTCACTGGCAATCAGCTGGAAAGAGAGAGACAGAAGAAGGTGGACAAGTTGAAGACAAGAAAAACTAATGGGAAATCCCAGATTTGAAGTGTTTTGGATAGTGCAAAAAGTTGTCTAGTTTTGTTTATTTTTGCTTGAAGTTGGTAAATGCAAAACAATGCATGTGTTTTGTTTATTTTGGGTTGAAGTTGGTGGAAGCAAAACAATGAATGCATTTGTTTATTTTGGGTTGAAGTTGGTAGATGCAAAACAATGAATGCTTATGTTTATTTTGGGTTGAAGTTGATAGATGCAAAATAATTAATGCTTATGTTTATTTTGGGTTGAATTTGGTAGATACAAAACAATGAATACATTTTTTATTATTTTGGGTTGAGTTTGGTGAAGAATATTCTTACTGCTTACTGTCCAAATTTTGGTAAGGACTGTAAGGTTCTTTACTTAGTTGATGTCCAGCTTTTGTGTGAAGTTTATTTCCACTTTTAGTTAATGTTGGTAATGCATTATGGTTTCAGTGACTGCTCCCCTGTTCAGTAGTTTTAGTTTTAGTTAATGTTGGTAATGCATTATGGTTGTCGCGCCCCGTTTTTCTCAAAACGGGTTCTGGTGCACGACCTAACAACTCTTTTGGACTTTGGTGTGATTGAAGAGTCGCCACCTAACGAATTAAGGCGCGTTAGGGCACCTATCTAACCGAACTAAATCTAGCTAAGGTCAACGAACCAGAGATCGGGTAAGGGTTCAAATTACCTCGAGGGGAAGGTGTTAGGCATCCCTCGAGGTCAACAAATGTGGGTCCCGGCCGTGTCTCATGCAGTTTATGTGGGGGTTACAAGTAGCAATTAAGGTCACTTCATTATTTGGTTATTTATTAAACATAATTACTAGGTGATAACTAATATTAAATAATTAAGGTCATTCCAATTATTTATTTAATTAATTACGCATGCGAAAATTAGGTGATCACAAAATTAAGCAATTAAGGGCACTTTAATTATTTTAGTTAATTAGATAGGCATGCGAGACTAAGTGATAACATAATAGATAAATATTACATAATGAATAAAGAGATGAGCGAGGAAATAGAAATTTACACAATTAGATAAGCAAACAACTTCATTTTTTATTAAACTACCCCAAATAATTATAACAAATAAAGGGAGAAAGGAAAGGGAGACTCTGGAGGACTTAGGATCAGCACTCGACTTTTTTTTATTTCGGTCAGCTTCTCGTAGGGACAGACAAAACCAAGGTTTGTCATATCCATAGGGCCTAAACTACCCCTACCCCACCACCACATGCTTTCGTCTCTAAAAGGTGTCTAGCGTACCCACGTAAGGTCCAAGAGGCATTGGACTGCTATTAGGGTGAATTTAGACAAGGATAAAATATAATAGGCCCACCTAGACACCAAGTCAAACAATTTGGACTAACATTTAGCACATAGGATCTCATATTGGCCTCTAGATTTTAATTTAAACATGCTAGCAAACACACATGAGTGAAAAGGATTCATGCAAAGTGTGTGACATACAAACAGACGACACTCTTTAAAATAGGAGAAATGAATGGAATAAGCAATATTAAACAAACAGTTTAAACAACATGCATATAATTATTATTACTGATTTTAGAATGTGGCAACAAATTAATATAGGAAAGCATACTTTAGATTGAGTTTGAGTGGCCAGATTTATTCAAAATGCAAAATAATTATTTATTAACAGTATGTAATTTGAGCAAGCGAGTGTTTAAAGTAGTAGAAGAAATATTTTCGAAGTAGCAGATTTTATTACTTTTATTTTTAGAGCAGAAATAGTAATATTACAATATATTTAACAATGGTAGGAAAATCATAACAGAATATTATTAACTGTTTAACATGCCGAAACAGGTGACAAAGTTGTTTTACATTATTAGCATGCCGAAAAACTTAATGATACCTATTAACATGATTTCTACGTGAAAATTGAAAAGTCGCTTGAAACCTATATGCATAAATTCTACATCCAGCCAATATATTAAAAATTATATAACTCCTATAGGCATGGTATCTAAGTGTGCACTTGCTGAAAATATTATCAAAACCTATATACACAATTTCTATATGAGATATAACAAATTCAGAAAACCTATAGACATGATTTCTAGATGCAAACATGCTAGAGATTATTTATTACAACAAACATATTATTAGTCTAATTAAAGGATCTAATATTGACTTTACAATTCCAGATTTTAGTGACATACTGAAAATTGATTTATAAACCTATATACATGATTTCTAAGTAATTGAAAATATTATAGCTCCTATAGGCATGATTTCTAAATTTCATATAACATATAAAACAAATGGCAAATTACTTCGACATGTAAATTTCTAAGTTAAATACAAATTTAATTATTTGAAGATCCTATGAGCATGAATTCTATAGCCAATTTATTGAAAAAAAAAACAATTTTTCTTTTGAGAACACATAAATCAATTATCTAGTTACTTAAAACGTATAGATGCGGTTAAACAAAGAAAATGACAGGAAATATATTATAAAAATGAATTATGACAAAAATCACAATCTTATTCATTTTATATAAAAGAGACCGGTTTAATTGAATGGCACAAGGAGCATACATGCATCAATTTATAATTTTAATATATTACAATAACCCATGATATTATAATGATCAAATAAAACCGATCGACTTCCGAACTATAATTAAAGATTAAATAAGTGATTAAGACAATGACATATTGTTTTATTTTAATTGAATCTAAAACATATTTTGTTAAAATGGACTAACAAACAAATCACAAACTTATAAGCATGGTCAATAAATAAATAAACAAATAGCACGTAATTCCCCTCCCCCTTTAGACGATTCCCCAAGTTATATCATATATATATAGAGTTATAGTTTTACAAATTATTACAAACCGAACAAAAGCAAATAATAACGACATAATATAATCCAAAATAAACTACTAAACAGAAATAAGCTTTATCCGGTATCCCGCCTTAAGCGACTTTTCATTCTTGAATTTGAATTCAAAACCTGTTAAATAGAATGATACCAAACACAAGATCATAACATAATAATAACTATATAGAGATGTAACAAATACTCACAGCAAACACACAAGTTTCAAACGAATCACACAAGAACACACGTTAATAAAGAAAGGGATAGGGAGATTAACCCGAATGCTTCCTTTTATTCGAATAACCACATGACAATGCTAGATAAAATTTAAAAAAATAAAATAAAATAAAACTAGTTAAAGGATACTAACCAGTTATGCAAAATTAAATATCAGCAATGGAGTTATTTGAATGGAAATATCGGATCCACAACAGTAATACAACAATAAGAGACAAAGAGAGATCCAAAGCTTTACTAGAGTTCTTATTTATTTTTTGGAGAAGAGAGTGTCTAAATCTGAGAGTGTTCAACCGTGTCCAGAAGAGTGAAACAAAGACCTTGTTTTATAGCAAAGAAGAGGTCGTGATTTTAAAGGAAAAGAATCAATTAGGAGCAATTATGGAGAAACTATTTCCTTACCAAGAGAAACATATCAATCAAACATTACCAAATATAATCACATAAAATCAGTCCTATTTAATTAAGGTAAATCAATCAACAATAGTCAGAATGTAAAATAGGCAAAGAATGATTTTAGACAGTAAATTGATATAGTTAAACTAATAGACATAAGTTATTTAAGGAAAGGGATATACATTCAGATTTATTAAAGCACAATCATATAAATCACAAATTGGTATTTTGATTACTAAAAATAAAGGATGAAATCAGCACAATACTAAGGCCTGACTTGGTGAACAAATTACCAAAAAAGATCACTAAAAGTTGAACAAATAAGGAAAAGGAAATAAATTAATTAAATATTAATTTTCCTACACGGTCAAATTGTTAATTTGTTATTATCAAAATAAAATATTATCAAACTGAATACCACGGTTAAATGACATATTAAATTAAGGAGAGCCAAAAATTATGCACCAAACACAATATTTACTCAATCATGGGCTACTATAAATATGGCAAGTAAGACTCGGTTAAGGCAACTATAAAAGGAAGGAGAGATCGATTTTCAGCATTATCAATTAATACATATAAAATCAACACTAAAATTTATAAGGAAAAGAAATAACATGCTTTCCTTAAACAAAAGGAGTATAAAATCAGTCCAATATTTATTTATTCTTTTTACCAAATATGAACAAGTAAGAAATCTACCAATTTTTTATTATTAAAGTAAACAAAATCGGTTAACCATAATACCCCATGTAAAACAAGCAAGGAAAGAATAATTTAGATAGTCAATTGAAACAATTAAACAAGCAAACATAATTATTTAATATAAAATAAAATTACAGCCCCCAAACAAAATTCACAACCTAAAATACTTTGCACATCATCAGCAAATCAATCACAGTTGATAATACACTTACCATAATCGAATTCTAAAATCAGTTAATTAAGTTCAAATTAAGCCACAATTACACTATTACTCAAAATAAAGGAAGGAATCAATTTAGAGTATTATCACGCTCAATATTTCTATAAATATAAATAAACAAAATTGAATAGGTGTGCTTACTATACGTGGCCAAATGGAGTTGTTGGTATAACAAATAAGATCATTATATGCCAAGGAATATTAATAAAGGAAATCCATGTATCGTTTACTGGTTACAGTCAATAACTACATTAATACTATTTCACATAAGAACATGTAATATTCAACCAAAAGAGGAATAATGTTACAACAATATTAAAGCATTACACAAGTCTAGGTGTAATGATACCTCAACATGGTCAGACTACAATGCAAAATAAGCTAATCTTGAGATTATGACTAAGACAAGGCTCATACACGCATTTACACAAAAAAAAAACGATGGCAAACTTCACATCTTGAAATTAATTTTGGGGAAAAAATAAAAACAAAAATGTTTGGAAAGTCATACCTGGACAGATCTGAACAGATCTGTCTATTATCCGACCGACATTTCAAAATCGGCAGAAAATAAAAATGAAGTGCTAACTCTAGAGCTCTTGTCGAAAAATGACTATAGTTGCTGTTGAAATCCTCGAGTTTCGCCGGAGAAGAAAGGGGCGGAGGCTGCCCTGCTGTTGTTCTCTGTTTTGCCATCGCTGCTGTTTGCTCTCGCCACTGCTAGCTGCGGTTGGCTGCTGGCTGCTCTCGCCACTGCTGGCTGCGGCTGGCTGCGGCTGCTGTTAGGTTGTTGCTGCTGTCGGCGGCTGCTGTCCAGTGCTGCTGGTTGCGTTGGTGGCTGCTGGAGTGCGCTGGCCAGATCTTGTTCGCTGGTGGCCTCGTGTGGCTGCTGGTCAGAAAAGGAAAAAGAGCGAAGGGAGGAGAAGAGAAGAGGCGCAAAGGGAGAGAGAGAGAGAGGGGGCGCCGGAGCTTGCTGGCCGGAGCAAAAAAAAAAAAAAAAGGGAGAGAGAGGGGAGGCGGCTGCCTTAGAGAGAGGGAGAGGATGAGTGAATGTTTAGGGTTTGGAGTTCCTTTGTTTAAAATAGGAAATAATAGCTTGGGTGCATCCGAACCGTCTATTTCAAAAGAGATGAAAGGTTGAGATTAATTAAAGGAGATCAAAGGCTAGGATTAAAATATGAGGTATGAGATTTGGCTTGAGTTTGGTCTGAATTTGGTTATAATTGTAATGAAATACAAGGGCTAGAATTGCAACCAAATTGAAATAATAGGCTACACTTGAAAAGTGAAATTGCATAATAAGAGGGCTACGAATTAAATAAAAAATGGACTAGGATGAGCTATGATTTAAATAATTTAGAAAGTTTAAGGGAATGTTATTCAATTAAACTACTACAAAATACTATAATTAAAATTACTTAATTTTTTAAAGCATTTGAAATATTTCGAGTTTTACTAATAATTTTAAAATATTTTAATAGTATTTACAATAATTTTTTTTATAAAACCAGCATACTAAATATGTACAATTTTAGACAAAATCAATTAAAATTTTAAACTCGAAATATATTTTTAAAAAATACGTATTTAATCGAATAGCATTCCCAAAAAGGTTAAAGGTCGGTCAAAATTGGGTGTCAACAATGGTTTCAGTGACTGCTCCCCTGTTCAGTAGTTTTAGTTTTAGTTAATGTTGGTAATGCATTATGGTTTCAGTGACTGCTCCCCTGTTCAGTAGTTTTAGTTTTAGTTAATGTTGGTAACGAAAATTTCAGTTTTAGTTAATGTTGGTAATGCATTATGGTATCTTACTCCCCTGTTCAGTAGAAAAGAATAAGATGCTAAAGTAATATAAATTACAATTGAATTCACTGAGAAAATAAACTGCTTACTTCTAAGCTAGCACAGGACCAGATTTCATGCAACCAATGTACACACGAGGCTTCTTACGGTGCCTTGCCAGTGTTTCTGCCAGTGTACCTGACAATAGGAATACAAAATGAGTTTGATATAGTAAAGAAAACAAACTAGTCAGGGGACACTAGTTCTACTTGTAAATTTTGACAAATGTTGTGCCATACAAAATTATCTGCTAATTTGTTAGGGGAAAGTGAGATATAAGATGAGTACGGTATTGCCAACACGGAAAGAAAATGTCAAAAATTCAGTTACCTATATTTACATGGACATCATCATCAACTTTGACATAATACTCTGCATCTCATAGCTTAACAGCAGTAGCAAAGTAAGTCTTTGTCTTGGCGGACAATTCTAGATACCCCTCGACATGATCCTGTTTAAAGGTAGCAGAGTGATGTGCCAATTTTTATTTATGAAGACAATGTGATAACTAACTATATATTGGCTGTTGATTGGACTCTTCAAAAAAATCAACAAGTGCTTGTCGGACAATATGTGAAGTTTATTTAGTTATTATTGCCGACTGTTGTGATGATGCCTAACAAGGTTCTTGAATATTGAGTGACCTGCAATTGCTATAGCTGTTGCACTGTCTTTGGTACTAGAAGTTTAAAGAAGTTGTTAATCTTTTAGATGTCGCAGTAAAGCTTAGAGAAGTTATAAGCAAGGCTGTTGCTACAGCCAAAGAAGCCAATTCAGTTTTTTTTTTTTATCTTAACCCTTCAATTAGATATTATAACAACTTGCCTGCACATTAGTCTCACCAGCAAGCCTAAAGAGTTTGGCCAAACCTTCCTGAAAACACGTATCCACAGGTACATACTTCAACTTTTCCACTTCATTCATATAAGATACAATAACAGTAAAATCCATATCCATATTGACAAAAGCAACATGACCAGTAACGCAAGATGACAAGCTGGTGAGCATATATATTTTTTCCCTGTACAACTACTCTCCATAATGCATAATACATAGTTCAAATTCCATAAGTACTACAACTTCATTACAAAATGCAAATTCAATAATACATAAACTTGTAATTCAAACTCCATAAGTACTAAAACAACAAATATTCAATTTATACATTGAGTTTTAAAGTGTTTGATCCTTACATACATTCACTTCATGATCCTTACAACAAACACAACGAACAAAGCACATGAAATGAAAATGATAGTTTTCAATTTTTTGATTTTCTTCTCCAAAAGCATAACTTTTCCAGCTTCTTGGGCGGAAATAAATTTCATTTCTTCAAACAAAATTTCCAGATTGTCCCTTTCAGCTTTTTCCATTCCATCGACAATCCGTTTCAATTTGTTTCTTTCAACCTTCATAACATTCAATTTACCTTTTAAGTCCATTATAACTGTTACTGCTCTTGGTGGGAGTTGTTGTTTGTCTTGCCATTCCCAATATCCACATGAAGTGACCTACATATAGTGTACAAATTCAACCATCAAGTTTACATAATAATTTAGAGAAATACTTACTGTTAATTTAACAAATAAGAGTTTGTATATAAACATACAAACATCAAACTAATTTACAACTTACTTTGGGTCTAGGACATTTGTAGAACCTTCTCCCTGCATTCAAATCAGTCCAAGCCGTCAAATTTAAAGCATTGAGACCACAATGACATCTTCTTGCATACAATTTTTCAAGTGAATCGATAGAGGATTCAGACATTGTTTCGAAATTTTTGTCTACTTCGAAACCCTAGCAGTGAAATGAACAAAGGGGTGAAATCAACTTTGAAATGGAATGGTGTCCATGAGAGGAAATCTGAAACCCTAGGTGAAATTGTATATTAGAGAGAAGAGGGGAAATGTATTTTAGAGAAATGAGAGGTCAAATTGTATGTCCCAAAAGAAATGAGAACAAAATTAGTAATTAGGATGTATGAGTCTATGTGGAGGTGAGAATTGTTTGGTGCTTATTTGGCATCGACGTGGCGTCCACATGACACTTAACACACCTCTGTTAATAGTAAGGGCAAAAGTGACCCAATATTTTAACGGAAGGATATTTTTGAGCCAAAATATAGTTCAAGGATATATGTGAGCTATTTCCAATAGTTCAGGGATATTTTTTAGCCTTTTCCGTATATGTAAAATGTGAAATTTTGGTCCCCGTTAACTTTAACAGTGGAACTCAAAAAGCTTCCTCCTCCTCTACACTCTCTCTCCTCCGCCTTTGCTGCTTGTAGCAGGGAGGAAGAAAAGAGGAACGAGAAGCTAAAAGTTGCTCGAATATGGCGAATGAAGGCATCAATGATACTTCATGTGCAAGAAAAGGCTCAATCACTCATGTAATCTTTGACATGGACGGCCTTCTTTTAGGTATCAATATGTATAAGATCTCACTTGGATTTTGCTCTACTACTCTCTTTCCTTTACTTTTTAAGTTTATTTTACGAATCTGAATGAACTGAGAATGTAATGCCACCCTCTTTTGATACTCAATTGTCCACTTTGTCGATAACAGATAATGTGCTTGTGGGAATTGCCTATAAGTAGAGTTTCTCAAGAATTGATGCAATCGTTTGCTAAAATTGTTTTAATTTGGGAGTGAAATTCAAAATTTGATTGTGATGTGCTCTACCCTTGTTATGAATGATGAGCACAGTAACTTTTGATGGCAGATTTAGGATTTGTAAAGATAAGGCGGGGAAGCTCATATATTAGAAAAGGAGACGCCACTGAAGTAATTATGCAAAGCATTTTCAAAATTTAGAAAATCTTTTTGAAGGGTGAAATAGCATTCTTGGATGATGGTTGGGTACGTGTACTGTGCCAAAAAACATATTGAGCCTCTGCTTGAAGGAATTATCTGACTTGAAATTTGAAGTTGCCCTAGCTAGTGTTACCAAAAGTTGTCAATTATAGTTTATAGGTGAACAAATGCATAATTCTAGTCTCTTTAAGTGAGTCCTTGTGACAATTAGACCCTTTCTTATCTTATCTAGAGGAAGAGTATTTTGATGTATTCTGTTATGCTTTTATTTACAGATAGATTATGCCATTCCACATTCCAGTAGAGATGGTATGATAAGTGTGTTCCTCAAGCACGTGTGCACATTTGTATGTCTTTCTGATGTAACATCACATATCTGGCACATAAGCTACTCAAGAACTAAGACATTTATCATCTATCAAAGAAAACAACAGTGCATTTCTTAGTTTTTTGATTATCTTTTTCCCTAATCAAGAGGAATTATGAGTAAATTATACAGAGGCTTGGTGGTTCTGAAAGCATGTCACCATAGCAGAGAATTGCGTTCTTTCTGTAAACAATATAAGTTCTTTGAATATATACTCCCCTAATTGAAAACTCAATAAATTATGTCGGATTGGTGGTTTTAAAGCATGTCACCATAGCAGAGAATTGCATTCTTTTTGTAAATTACATATTACTCACTGCCTTTACGCGGTTATGATTTTTAGTCAGTGAAAACCTTATACTGGTGTGTCTCTAGAGGAAAAGTTCGCAATAGGACAGTCCGAGAAAGTTCCTTCCACAGTGTATTGTCTTATCTTTTATGAATTCTTCTTTTTGGAGATGTAAAAAAACTACAATCAACTCTTATACCTAAAACAGCTTGTTGTGCTTCCTTAAGATTTGTAGTATTCAAGAGAACTCTAGTTCCCTCTTTATCAACCAAAATGAAAAAAAATCTAGTACCCCTTGTTCTCTCAAAGCAACAGTAAGATCGATGTTGATTTATTATAGGGTATCTTAAAGTTCAGGAAAAGGATGTATGAACTGATCCATTTAAATTTTTTGTGACGTCATTTAGTTTTTTACTCTAGGTGTTTTGTTATTTGGATTTTCTATACCCAAGCTATGTAACTTAAATAACCACAAAACAAATTCACACAGCCAAATCTGTTATGTCCCTTTGTGTATACCTATGTAGTTTGATCACAGCAGACATTATTTGATATGGACTTACCCCATCACGTGATACATTAAGACACCGCAGTCTGTTTTAGAAAATAAAAGAGCTCTCTACTGCCAACTCGTTTCACTCCAATTTACCGTAGCAACTACAACAAGCTGACTAGCTCCCTGGCTCGTATGACTATCTCGCTTACTTTACTTTCACTCAACAGCCTAGCTCTAACAAGTCAAGTCCGTTCCTAGTTTCGCTACCCTGCTTTAGCCTCCCCCCTTATAACGAGCAAGTAAGTATACTAGCTGAGCTAGCTGCGTTCCTAGTTAACTGAGTTTGTCAAATGCTCGACAAGCCGCTAATGGAAGCAAATAAGTAACGGGAAGAAGGTGTGTGGTAGATTGTTAACATAGGGGATCAAAGGGAAGATCAAAGGCAAGATTGATATTTACCAGGCCTTTCCGGTTTGTCATATTCTATCAGAAAGAAATATGTGAATCTTTGTGTGGTCGAATAGATGCTACTTGAAGACAAATCTTGGTTGACTAGCTTCTTTGTTCCTTTTCTTTTGTGTATCAGACACCGAGAAATTCTATACGGAGGTCCAGGAGATTATACTTGCTAGGTATAATAAGACTTTTGATTGGTCACTCAAGGCAAAGATGATGGGGAAGAAGGCAATAGAGGCTGCCAGGGTCTTTGTTGAAGAAACGGGAATAAGTGATTCACTTACAGCTGAAGATTTTCTTTTAGAGAGAGAGGAAATGTTGCAGAAAATGTTCCCCACAAGCGACCTCATGCCAGGTACAATTTTAATAAGCACAAGAGAGAATATTTTTGTTTATTCATTTCTTAAGTTTCAGCTTTCTCACCCTTCCTCAGTTCTGTCCATAAGAGGAGCAGACATTTGCACATGATGTAAAAACTTATGGAGTTGAATATTTGTCTTAAAATGGCATAAATTTGTGGATCTTGATCAAGTATTCAAATCAATTTCTTCACTTTCTATGTAACCTTCTTGACTGAAGATGTAAATGTACTATATATGATTTCCCTTTAAAATAGAGTTCTGATTTGCATATTATATACATGGATAGATATCGTAATGTATATGTATATTATATAAAATAATATACATATATATAAATTATGTAGTTAACCTCCTATATAGGCATCCAAATTGGATTGAACCCTTTGTTAGGCTATTGTTTCCTCAAAGTTGTGAAGTAAGACATCAGTTTATCCACAAGATCAAATTTTCTGGTTGTATGATGAATTTTAGGTCCAGAACAAATCTGTGATCAATCATACTACTTTTTACCTATTACTTTCCGTATTGGAGCATTCAACTCCGAGGTATACTTTTACCTCCATAACTTGTGCAAAAAGCATCGGGGAAGTATAATTGTGGGGAAGTATAATTGATGCAGTAGATGTTGAATTAACTTCTGTGTAACTTTAAATAGACATGCAGGGACAGTGGAACATTTTGTGTTATATCTGGTAATCCTTTCAATATTCATGTTGGATTCTAAACTTCCTATTTACGAAATTCTTGAAAAAGAAAAGAGGGGTGGAGGTGGTGGATACGTTCTCATGAATCTCTGTTGAAGCAAGATCTTATCCTTCAACATTCCAAATTTTGCTGAGGAAGTAACCAGTTCTTAAGGATGAGACACCGATATTGCATGAACATACACCAGCTGCTAATGGGGTTTCAATCCTTACTATTTATCTCCATCTTTGCCTGCTAATAGGGCCTAGCTTATACGACATTTGACGAAGAACTACCAATAGAGGATAACTTTAACTGGTTTTTTTTTTTAAAGTTTTGGAGACGCTTTGCTTTACTTGATGGAAATAGCTCAGTTTTCTTTCTTCATCCAAAGTATAACCAGGGATATCTAATCTCTACTTCTCTAGATGCATAATAAAAGGTTCCTCCATAACATTTATGCTATATTTTGCATATTAAAGCCTTGAAACTGTCCCTGGAAGATGGCCTAGCTGTTGAGAGCCAGAGTAACAACCTTGATCAATTAATATTCAAATCTCATCGGAGGCAACCCTAGATGAAACTTCCAATTTGTTTATGTTTTGGTGGGTAGAGTTATCCGGCACCTGTGTTAGTGGGAGGTAACAGGTACCAAAGGAATTTTAGTCGAGGTGTGCTGCAAGCTAGCCTCAACAGAGTTGTTAACTAAAAAAAGTTTAAACCTTGAAACTTGAGAAAAGAAAAGCTTATTCTTTAGTGACTTGGAACATACCATTTCCTAGATATCAAGGAATACACCTTCATTACCCTCTTGTGGACTGTGGTATACACTTCAGAGATGGAACACCTTTTGCTGCGAACATGAGAAATGATTTTCAGAGGTTTCATTTTACTCCTACCATCGCATTGGTAAATGATTAGTTTGACTGTTCATTATGTGTATTGTGCATCTTTTAATTCATTGCAAAAATTTAACCATTCGAGAGTTCACTATGCATAAAGATTGAAATGAACAATATGTAGAATATATATGCTAATTTTCATACTTAATATCCACTCTACTTCAGAAACAATTGTTCTAAACTAACATTACTAGATGCAAAGAACTTGAAAACATAATTATCCAAGAGGTTACCTATCAACTTGACAATCTCTTGCTAGAATTACAGCATGATCATAAATCTAATTCCATATTCTCCTTACCTGTGAAATCCTATCCAACAACTTCTTGAATAATTATGTTTTCAAGTTCTTTGCATCCAGTAATGTTAGTTTAGAACAATTGTTTCTGAAGTAGAGTGCATATTAAGTATGAAGACTAGCATATAAATTCCACATACTGTTTATTTCAATCTTTTGATTTCATTTAATGCAAAATTGGATCAGTATACACAAATTTCTTTGCTTGTTTTAACTATCTGTCCTGTTATAGGGGCCAGCCGGCTGATTCATCACCTTCATGAAAATGGGATACCAATTTGTGTTGCTACGGGGTATGTCATCTTCTTTTAGTTTTGTTCACCAGGAAGTTTACCATTTGTGGCATAATTAGTATAGCAAGTAGAAGTGTTAGAATTATCATATGCTAAGATAATGTTTAAAAAGTAAGATTCAAAAAGTGAACTAATATAAATGCATTTTTCAGTACACACACGCGGCACTTTGATTTGAAAACTCAAAGACACAGCAAACTTTTTTCACTAATGCATCATATCGTTCGTGGTGATGATCCAGAAGTTAAACAAGGGAAGCCATCACCTGATATATTCCTTGCAGCTGCAAACAGATTTGAGGTGATTCTCTGATTTTTGTTTCTCTAGATTGGTATATCCTGAGAGATCTCGCAGCTATGATGCTTTCCTTCTCTTGGTCAATCTTCTATTACATAGACCTCCCTTAGTATTGTCTAACTGATAATTTACCTACTAGACTTTTCAGATATGTCTGTTTCTGTTAGCTTGGTTCTTATATCAAACTTCAAATAATGTTAATTTTTAGAAATAGAAATTGCACTGTGAGCTATTTACAGTGATGCAGTGATCAAACACGTTAGTCATCTTTAATTGTTAGCTTCCAAATGAAAAAAGTGAAGTCAATGATATTTGTTAAGATGTTGCATTGTTTTGCCATCTCAGAAGTTAAAATTTATAAATCTGACTCGCTCATATCAATCCAATCCTCCTCCTCTGCATGTTATACAGTTGTCTTCCCATCTTCAAATTCAACTAATCACGGTGCTGCACAATATTGTAACGTATCAGCAAAAATAGTATAAAAAAGTTCTATATACAAATATACATTTATGTGATGTAGTTTGATTTGATACGGAGGTTAAGAAAGAAAGACTTTCGAAATTTGTGGTCTAAAATTAGTAATAGATGATTGTGTGGCTATAAATCATTTCATTAAGGGTAAAGTAAACATTTTCTAGTTAAATTCTAATTGAATATAGAAATTTGTCATTCTTTCTGCGACCGACTGAAATGGAAAGTGAGTCATATAAATTGGGACATAGGGAGTATGATGCCCCTTCCTTGCTCCATTTCCCAATATAACCTAATTAAGTGAGTGTCAGGATCAAGGCACACAGAGTTGTGTCGGAAAACTGTTAAGCCTAACCCATCTCGAGTCACCGGAATTTGTATTTTCCGGACATTGATGTCAGCGAGGTCCGGTTCAGAAGATTATTTTCTACCCTTCCATCTCACCAATCTTAACCCTGGCAACTTCTATATCAGATGGAAATTCCAAAAGAAATATTTCATTGATCATTTCAACAATCCCAAGCTTTGATGCTCCCAGCTTCTTCTGGCCAAGATATAGTCACTTGTGCTCAACTTCATCTCTGGTTTCCCTTCAACATTTTCTGTTAAGCATGTGAATATGTACTTTTTACATTGCATTAAAGACTCTCCATTTACCTTCAATACCATATCTTCATTATCAGCCTCACGAGTCTGTATACTTCCGTTTTCAGCAAACCTCCGAATCTTTCAAGCTATGTCAACCCATCCGTCGTTATCCTTGAACACAGAGACTATTATTTGTCTTTTCCTCCTTCCATGGACTGTCACTATCTTTATGTATCTATCCTTATGTATATAAAAGTTTATCCAAAGTTATGTTTGAACAAAATGTGTTTTGATTATTCAAAACTCAACATGGAGACTTTGTGGGATAGACGGTGTATTTAAAAGAGAAAAATCTGGTTCCCATGTGATTTTTATATGGTATAGTATGTTTTTGAAGTTCTCTTTTTAGGAAGGACACTATTTTGGGATAAACTAAAATTGGAAGGTGGGCATTCGAATTGAAGTGGAGAGTATATAACATCTAAAATTTCTAGGATGTTTTACTACATAAAGGCAAAATCTGTACTACTTTTTCTGAATGTACAAGCCTTTAGGGAAAAATAATGTAAGTTAACACTATTTTGGTTACCAAATCTGAGAAAGTTAGGTGTAATTTGTAAAACTAGAATGGAGATCCTTCAGATAATGGAACAGTAGATACATGGTCAGTTTAAGTAGTCAATTATGACATATCATGGATGCCTATGAGCTGTATTCTTTATGTTTTATATGGACAGGGTGGACCAGTAGATCCACAGATGATTCTTGTATTTGAAGATGCGCCCTCTGGTGTCCTTGCAGCCAAGAATGCTGGAATGTAAGTCTATCACCAAAAAATTTAATGTCTGGTGATAATTTTTTGATTTTCTTCTAATAGAATAACTTGAGAGAACTACATGATTACTTTCGAACCAAGTGCCTCTTTGGTTGAGTGAAATTGCACTTCATAGAACTTCATTTTCCATGATTTTAAGGAGTTTAGATACCAAGTCTCCTTGTACTTTCCAGTAAATGCTTGCACAACTACATATCTTTTATTTTGTTTTTTTCACTGTATGGTTTTTTGTCTTAGTTATTACTATAAATATTTTACTCTCCAACAGCAGTCTTATGTACTTGACATCCTGTGCAAAAGGTTACACTGATTGGTGTCAACATGTAAATAGTTTGCCTTTAATATTTCATCTAGATTTATGTCTCAACAATTTGGCACTCATTAGTTGATTAACTCACAGGTGTTGTAAATCTCTTGAAGATGACATCTAGTAATTGAGAAACCAAGAAGATTTTGGTCTGGCTCTTGGTCTCAGAGCACTCCTTCAGGATCTTGCTTTCTTCTTCCTCCTATTTTGGGGTTTTGTCTTGACTTTCAAGAATCTCTTTCAACCTATCAACATTGCATGTTCTTCCTGTTCTAATTTTCTGTCCGATTTATAATCTTCTTTCGGGATCATTCGATAATCTAAAAGATACATATTATTGTTCTGTCCTCAACTTGCCTCAGTTTGCTACTTTATCAGGACCCTGAATTTTCTATGGCACCCACACAAACACCTAGTTTTGCCTGTGATGGATAGACGATATTCCTTGTTTGGGTCCTTACATATGCAGACCTAAATCTCTTGCTAGTAGTGATCATTAGAGTCCTTGTAACATGGTTTCTTTTTGGTGTTTGCTTTGGTTTCTTGTGTTTTCCTAATAGTTTTCCTGCTTTGTCCAATATGAGGCTATGTTTTTTCCTTAAATTAATTTCTTCAGATGTGTTCAGTCTGGAATGTTAGCCGTTATCATGAGTTTTGAACTTCCTCATTTTTGTTCGCTTCTATTATTACTGCATTTTTGGGTCTTATGAGGGATGATTAAACGCCAATAACATGCTTTAGCTACTAAAATCCCCAAAGTTCTGTTCGTTGATAAAGTTTCTTCCGGTAGATGTAACAACGTATGCCAAGTGGGTCCTGAAGTGGCATTATAATTTCCATTGTCATTGATATAGAAGATCACCTGGTTGCATTTTGGTCTCTTTTACCCCCCCATCCATTGCATTAATGTTCTTATGAGAAAAGTGGAGATACAGATATACAGTCGTCTTAGGAAAATGTATAAAGCTCTGATTGCGCTATCATCTATTGACTTGGGATTTATGTTACTGCATGCAGGTCAGTAGTTATGGTTCCAGATGCAAGGTTGGATAGTTCATATTATCAAGTCGCTGATCAGGTTTTGAATTCTTTACTTGATTTCAGCCCAGACGATTGGGGATTGCCTCCATTAGAAAATGCATCAACAAACTCATTTAGTTTAGTTTGATCACGATTCTTAAGTTCCCAAACAGAGCCTATTATGATAGCTGAATTGAAGGAGTTGATTACAACTCGAGGATTCAAAGGCTATTTCAGGATCCTATTGGAGAGGTTTCGAGAAAATAACCACAGATTATGGAAGAGAAGAAATGATTGAAGAAGATTGAATGTAGACAAACAACATGTATCTATTATTTCTTTATTTACAATGACTTGTACAAGTATTTATAGTTGCATACAATGAAAGAGATTGAGCTAAATATGTTACTAACTGATTTCCTGAAGCTAACTAAATTCCTGACTGTGTATTATTCTTAATTGTTTTTCCCGCTAAAATGTATAACTACTTTGCTGACTCATCTAATCTGGAAATCTACTAACAGTACTCCCCCCACAAAGAGATCCTTGTCCTTAAGGATCAAAAGATGGAAATCTGGTCTTAAGGATGTTCGAGTACTCCCAAGTAGCAGCATCTGCCGACAAATCTTTCCACTTCACCAAGACTTGCGTCACTGCCTTATTACCCTTCTTAACCATCCTTCGCTGCAATATGGCTTCAGGGTCTGAACAATGGGGATTTGCTAAATCAGTGGTTGGTGGATAGGTTACCAGGGAAGGAACTTCGTAACACTTCTTTAAGAGGGACACATGTACTGTTGGATGAATCTTCACAGAGTCTGGAAAGAGCAAAGTATATGCTACTGGCCCAACCTTTCTAATAATTTGGAATGGGCCATAGTATTTAGCAGCGAGCTTGTGATGAGGAGTCTCGGATATAGTCACTTGTCTGTAAGGCCTGACCTTGAAGTAAACCCAGTCACCAACTGAAAAACTTCTGTCACTTCTATGTTTGTCAACTTGTTGTTTCATCCTCAACTGGGCGCGTATCAACTGATGCCTCAACAATTGTAGTTTCAGTTCTCTATTGATGAGGGTATTATCCACTTCAGCAGATGGGGACTCCCCTGGCAGGTAAGGTAAATGCAATGGAGGAGGTCTGCCATAAAGTGCTTCATAAGGAGTTAACTCAATAGCAAAGTGATGGCAAGTATTGTACCAAAAATCTGCCATCGGTAGGCAATCATACCACCCTTTAGCATCTTCAGCACAAAAACATCTCAGATAGGTCTCCAAGCACCTATTAAGAACTTCAGTTTGACCATCACTCTGGGGATGATATGCTGAAGAAAGATTCAACTGTACACCTTGTAAGGAAAATAATTCCTGCCAAAATGTACTGAGAAACATAGCATCCCTGTCACTAGTGATATTATCAGGGAGACCATGAAGTCTGACTATGACATCCATGAAAACCTTAGCTACAGACTGAGCTGTATAAGGATGTTTAAGAGGAATAAAATGGCCATACTTGCTAAGCCTGTCAACTACCACTAGTATGACTTCATAGCCATAGGATTTTGGTAAACCATCAATGAAATCCATGCTGATTTGAGACCACACTACCTCAGGGATTGGTAAAGGTTGTAAAAGACCAGGAGAAGCTGCTAGATCCGCTTTACTTCTCTGGCACACATCACACTTTTGCACAAACACTTTAACATCCTTTCTCATTCCTTTCCAATAGAAGAGTGTAAGTAACCTCTTCAATGTAGCCTCAATCCCAGAATGGCCCCCTTGGGGTGTAGCATGCCACAAAGTGATGATATCTTGCCTTAGTTGTCCCACCTTGCCAACAACTAATCTACCTTTCCTCCTCAATTTGTTTTGATACCAAATGAACTGGGAATGAGTATGTGGATCAGATTGCAACCTCTCAATCAGTCCCTTTAATTCAATGTTTGTTGTCCAACTATCTTCAATAGCTTGCAACAATTCAGAATCAGTATTGAAAATAATCAAAGCCAAGAGTTCTGCACTAGATACCCTTGAAAGTGCATCAACAGCCTAATTTTCAATCCCTGCTTTGTACTCAATGGTATAATCAAAAGGCATTAACTTGGTAAACCATATAAGTTGGGAATTGGTGTGCAATTTTTGTTCCATTAAGAACTTCAGAGCCATCTGATCAGTTCTGATAATGAACCTTTGCCCAAGAAAATACTGAGACCATTTAGAAACGGCATGTACAATAGCTAGTAATTCATCATAGACAGACATGGCGGTATGTCTTGGTGAAAAAGTCTTGCTAATAAAGGCAATAGGATGACCTTGTTGCATCAACACAGCTCCAATGCCATACCCATTAGCATCTGTTTCAACCACAAAGGTTTTGTTTGCATCAGGTAAGGCGAGAACATGAGTCCTAGTCAAAGCTTCCTTCAGTTGTTCGAACGCGTCAGTAGCAGCTGGTGACCATTTGAAACTATCCTTCTTCAAAAGATCAGTTAGTGGTTTACTGATGATGCCAAACCCTTGTATGAATCTCCTGTAATAACCAGCCAAGCCAATGAAGCCTCTTAATTGCTTGATAACAGTTGGTACTGGCCAATTTTGAACAACAAGTATTTTTGCAGGATCAGTGGATACCCTTTCCCTGGTAATGAAATGACCCAGATATTCAATTCGATCCACTCCAAAGAAACATTTGCTTTCCTTGGCTAGTAAGTGATGATCCTTCATTGCAACAAACACGTTTCTCAAGTGCAACAGATGATCGTCAATAGACTGACTATAGATCAGAATATCATAAAAAAACTAGGACAGACTTCCTCAAAAACTTTCGAAACACAATGTTCATCAACCCTTGAAATGTTGTTGTTGTATTAGATAATCCAAATGGCATTACCAAATACTCAAAGTGCCTTGAGTGAGTTCAGAATGCTGTTTTTGGTATGTCTTCTTTGGTCATCCTCAACTGATGGTACCCAACCCTAAGATCTATTTTGGAGAAAATTATTGATCCCTCAAGTTCATCCAAAAGATCTTCTACCAGAGGTATAAGGAATTTATTCTTAACAGTGTACTTGTTAAGATCCCTATAGTCTACACACAACCTCCATGAGCCATCCTTCTTGCCAACCAACACTACTGGTGAGGCAAATGGACTACTACTAGGCTAAACAATGCCCTGATCTAACATTTGTTGCACAAGTTCTTCAATGATGTCCTTCTTTATAGAAGGATATCTATAAGGTCTTTTATTAACAGGTTCTGTTCCCAACTGTAACACAATCTTATGATCATAAATCCCCCTAGATGGTGGTAATCCTGTAGGTTCAGTAAATAATTCTTTATAATCTTTCAATAGACTTAATATTCTAGGATCCTTGTCAATGTTGTCTTTAGTTTCTAATGCAAGTAGTTCAACACTCATGTGAGGAAGTACTTGTATCATACATAATTGGGATTGATTACCTGTTAACTTCCCAAGCTTTCCAGCTCCAACAGATGTAATTTGTTTGCCTACACCCCTTAGTAAGTGTTTTCTGCCATTGTACCAAAACTCCATAATGAGTTTGCTGAAATTCATCTTGATATCACCTAGAGTCAATAGCCATTGAACTCCTAGTACCACCCCACAATTTCCCAATGGAAGTAACAAAAATTCAGCTGCAAACTCTGCTCCTTGCAACAACCAAGAAATTTTGCACGACTTATCCACCTTCATAGTACCATTGGCTGCAACAACTAACTGAGGAGTAGTTTGTGTGACTTGACACCCTAATTGTTCAAGCAATAATGGATCAATGAAGTTGTGGGAACTCCCAGTGTCCACCAAAATGTGTAACGGTTGTTTGGAGTGATATCCGATGACCCTCAAGGTCCTATACCCTAATGACCCATTCAAAGCATGGATGGATATCTCCATTTGTTCAATGCCTTGTTGCATCTCCAATTCTTGATTCACCTCCTCATATTGCTCTTCCTCCTCACAATATTTCTCTCCATCTGTTTCTTCTAATTCCAGAATGTAAAACTGCTTCAAGTTTCAACATTTGTGACCCATAACATATTTTTCATCACAAAAGAAGCAAAGGCCTTTTGCTCTTTTCTCATTCATTTCCTCTGGGCTTAATGACCTTCTTTGAAACCCTTTCTGTATTGGTGCTCCCCCTCTACCAGGAGTTGGTAGGATTGGCCTATTCTGAACCCTTTGATCTACTCCCCTTTTTGCTGAATTTCCACTGTAGTTTGAATATACTGAAGAATGAGGCTGCTTAATAGCAGAAATGAATACTTCTTGCATCCTAGCACTCTTATAAACTTGAGATAATGTTGTAGGGTTTGTGATTTTGACAACAATATTCAGCTCTGGTTTCAAGCCTCCCAGAAAACAACTGATCGCATTCTCCTGAGATAAGTTCACCCTAGTCAAATTTCTCTCAAAGATCGCTTGATAATCCTTCACACTGCCCACCTGTTTCACCTTTTTGATCTCCTCCATGGGATCATCAAAATCAGTACTAAACCTTTCTACTAATGCCATCACATAATCATTCCAAGTGGCCAGATGAAGATACTGCCTGTATCTCATGAACGATAGATGCCACTGAATTGCTTCCCCCTCCAATTGCAGAGCAGCCACCCCAATTTTTTCTTCAGCAAGAACATTCCCCATAGAAAAAAATTGTTCAATTTTGAACAACCATGATCTAAGATCCTCCCCATTAAACCTCAAGAATTCCATTCTTGACCATCGAGTGAAATTCGACTGGTTGGAATGGTAACTATTACCACTGTTAGGGCTTCGTCCCCTGTTTCTTTGGATTCTTTCTTTTAATTGAACTTTTTCGGTCGGTTCTTCCTCAGTTTCCAATAGTGTCTTATCCCTTCGATTCTCCCCAGATGCTGCAAATTGGCTCTGCAACTCAATCACTGTTTGATCTAACTTCTCTAGAGAAGAAATTTTTCCTGCTAAAACTCCAACCTCTATTATCAAATTCTGCATCATATCACGCAAATCCCCTACTTCTGAATTTGCAGGTTCATTGATTGGGTCTCTACTTGCATTTGTCCCTTTCACCATTAATGCCAAGGAATCGTATGGCTCTGATACCACTGATAGCTGAATTGCAGGAGTTGATTACAACTCGAGGATTCAAAGGCTATTTCAGGATCCTATCGGAGAGGTTTCGAGAAAATAACCACAGATTATGGAAGAAAAGAAATGATTGAAGAAGATTGAATGTAGACAAACAACATGTATCTATTATTTCTTTATTTACAATGACTTGTACAAGTATTTATAGTTGCATACAATGAAAGAGATTGAGCTAAATCTGTTACTAACTGATTTCCTGAAGCTAACTAAATTTCTGACTGCGTATTATTCTTAACTGTTTTTCCTGCTAAAATGTATAACTACTTTGCTGACTCATCTAATCTGGAAATCTACTAACATATTATGAGTTCAAAATTCAGATTTTTGGGGTTCGCCTCTAGTTGGTTATTCATAGAATATTCAGCTTTATGTTGAAATGAAGAAACTGAGGATTTCGTTGTATTGCAACTCGTGTAAGCCCGTATGATATGGTAAACTCCATTCTCCAATCCCAGCAGGCAAGTGGCCCTTTTTACCTAGTAGGTTATCTCTCCCTTGTCATATGGAGTTGCATGTCAAAAGTCATAAATGCAGTTTTGTACATTTTATTTGTTGAAAATCGATTTTAAAAAATGGCAGTCATGTCGTTGTCGGAACGGCTAGGAAACTGGTTGACTCATATCAAGTTTTCAACTCATTTCGAACGTTTCAAATGAAATCGAAATGCTATTTTACTAGTATTGGTATTCCTGATCTCAGTTTGACATTCCAAGGAATTGCACAAGTTAATTAACTTGATGACATCCAAAGTGAAATTGGATTGGTTTCTGAAAATGAATTACTAGCAATTCTTTTTGCTAGGGTAAAAATGTGCACTTAATGACTATTTAATAATCTGAAATAAGAACTTTCCTTTTATCCATGTTGCTAGGTTGTGGTAATTGAAATTATGACTTCACTTAGTATTATTGTATGCCAAGATTGCATATTCTTATTGGAATAATTGTCTGAGACCAAGCCTAGTCTTCTTTACTAGCTAATATACCTCTCACGTCTCGAGTCTCGACCTTTCTATAATCAACTCAACTCTCTATCGCTTAAAATTTTCCTCCCACTTAGTGTTGCTCTGACCTATATACCAACACTTAAAATTTCCTTCTAAGTTGATGAAGTTAATGAGTCGTTTGGTGTGTAAAAAATAGTGTTGGGATAAAAATTTGGTGTCTTGTTTGGTTGCCATGTTTGGGATAACTTATCCCATCATTTACACCATAGTGATGGGATAAGTTATCCCATATACATGGTTGGATAAGTTATCTCAGGATAATTAATCCTGGATAACTTTTCCCAACCAAACGAACTGCTAGTCCTACTGGGACATGAAGAACTTTATTGTAATTCTGTTAGGAAAGAAGAAATAAAATCTAGGCTATAAAAGGAGGTGATATTGTGATGTATGAATAAGAAGAAATAAGAGAGAAGAGGAAATTTCTCCCAAAAGTCTCTTATTCTTCGATTTTGCATCTATATTTTTAACATGATGTCAAAGCTCCTCCGATCTTGATAGAGAATCAAATAACATTTGCTACCGATGGGTGGCCCCAACCAATGATTAAGGGTGGCAAATGGGTGGTTTGGATCAGATTTGGATGGATTGAGTGAAATGGATTGGATCACAATTCACCCATATAAAATATGGGGAAATATGGATTTGATCAAATATGGTTTGGGTAAAATGGTTGTAACCCACTTTAATCTCTTAAAGCCAAAATATATTAAATCAAAGCTAAGTAGTTAATACCTCAACCCCTACCATCCCACCTTACCCCTACCACCCCATCCCTGTACCCCCATTTTTTTTTTAAAAAAGCCTTTTTTGTAAAAAAAATAATTGACAACCCCTACACCACCCCGCCACCCCACCCCCAAAAAAATTTTAAAAAAACTTTTTTTTCCGGAAAAATAAAATAATTTTTCTTAAAAAATAATATTATTTTGCCAACCCTACGACCTACCCCGCCACCCCCTACCCCTACCCCTAATTTTTTTTGTTTTTCGAAAAAATATTATGTTTTTCCAAAAAAAAAATTTACCCC
>NC_064290.1:39586702-39590497 GCF_019186545.1 Solanum stenotomum
CCCCCCCCCCCACCTTCCACCCAACCTATCTCTAGGGTGTGCACTATTCAGATTAAATCGAATAACCAAACCAAATCAAATCGAATTTTTATTTGGATTGGTTTTTGGTTTTTCGAATTGGTTTTGATTAATAAATTACTTTGTTTGATTTTCAAGTTTGGTTTCGGATTTTAAAAAATAAAAACCGAAAAACTGAAAAAACCGATTATATATATATAATGCTTAGGTTTAGAATTAAGTTGGAGTTAACCACTTTTGTCCTTTTTTGGTTATTGCGTTTGATGATTGTTACATTTATATTTTATGTTTGAACATCTATAATAGGTATACTTATAAGTATTGCGTTTTAAGTTTTACTTATGATTTATATTAGAAAGTATATTTAAGAGATTCAATATTATTACTTTGGTTATGTTATTAATTATTGACATAACCGAATAACCAAACCGAAAAAAGCCGAACCGAATAGAGGAAAATCAAACCAAACCAAATTTATTTTGGATCGGATTGGGTTACAATTTTACAGAATCAAAAATCAAAAAATCCAAACCGAATAGTGCAAAACCAAACCGAAAAACCGAATGCACACCCCTACCTACCCCTAATTTTCTTTTGCTTTTCAAAAAAATAATATGTTTTTCCAAAAAAAACATTACCCCTCCGCCACCCCCTCTCCACCCTACCCCCTACCCCCCACCCCGCCACCCCCCAAAAAAAATTTAAAAAAACTTTTTTTTTTCCAACCCTACCCCTACCCCCACCTTCCACCCTACCTACCCCTAATTTTACCCCGCCCCCTTCTTAGCCCCACCCACCCTCCAATTTTTTTGAAAAATAAATTAGTAATTTTGAAAATTAAAAATTAATATTAGAATTTTTATTTTTTAGCACAATTTATAATTTTGAGTAGAAGTGAGAAGTGAGTGATCTATTATGGGTTTGTATTGATACCCATATTTTTAGGGGTGGGCATAAACACCGAAAAACCGAACCGAACCGAATTATTTTGGTAATTCGGTTTCGGTATTTCGGTTTTTGGTTCGGTATTCAGTATATGATTTTGTATTTTTCGGTATTTCGGTATGTAATTTTTGTGTAATTCAGTATTTCGGTTTACCGAAATATATTAAATTATAATATATATTAATATTTAAAAATAAATATTATAATTTAAAATTAAAAACAAAAGTTTGTCTTTTCAAACTTTTCAACTTTACAAACCCACTTCCCAAAAGGCAAAAAATACTGTTCCCACTTCCCACGTCTAGTCGTCTACAGACTATAGCAGCGTTGACCGTTTCGGCGACCAGCAGCACGCATCAGCTGCCAATCGACCAGCAGGCAGCCGTAGCACAACAACGACCGGTAAATTTCAATGTTAAAACAAGGCTAAATTTCAATGTTAACGATAATTTATTATTTTGAATCATACAATAATTTGAAAAATAGAGTAAAATAAGCAAAAAGAAATAAACATAAATAAAATAAACAAAAAAAGTACAAAATTTTAAAAAGCCCACTAAGTAGGCCCATAACAAAAAACCGAATTAACAAAAATCGAACCGAAATAATAAAAATTGAACTGAACCGAATTCGGTACACGTTGTACAAGAACCAAAAACTGAAAAAAACCGGAAAAAAAAACCTAAACCGAATCGAAATACCGAATGCCCAGCCCTACATATTTTACCCATTTTGACCATATTTGTAGGAGTTCTTAAAAGGAAAAATAACTTAAATACACAACTTTAAGTTCCTTATTGTCTATTTTTCCTTACCTTTTTAAAATATTACTTAAATCCCTTCTTTCTCTTAAATATCAAAACTTTTAGACACATAAATCACTTCTACAACCCACGTTCACCACTCCCTATTTCACTCCTTTTTTTCTCTCCCTAAATTCACTCCAAGAACTTATCAGTTACAAATCAATATCCAAAATTAATTTTCAAAAATCTTCTCTCTCTGTTCAACCAGTTTCAAACTTCTTCTTCTCCGTTCACTCCCCTTTCAAACGTTTGTCATATCAATTTTCATCTTCTTCCTTTACTTTTTTTTTTTTCCAGTTTTTCTTCTTGATACATATGGATCTATGTATTAGTTTAGTTTTATGTATCAGATTCACGATTTTTTTTTTGAAATTAGTGTAGTTTTATGTATCAGATTCACAATTTTTTTTAATTATCCATGTATCACAAAATTTTAGAATGTATTGGCTACATGATTGTTGCGACTAAATTATTTAATGTTTCAATAGTATTATCTAAATGTATATACAATATTAACTTAATGTATCAACAATATTAACGACCAACACAATTAATTTAGTTTAGATTTAGGTATCAGATTAAAAAAAATTACACATTGCACGTAATACAAATGCTTATGTTTTAACGCATCAAAATTATAGAATGTATCTGATACATAACGGATGCTACTCAATTCTTCAACACTCCATTCATATATCAACGAACGTATCTTCACAAATAATGTATCATTATCAATATATCAGTTATCATAATCAACAAATTAAACAAAAATCAACATCACCATCATACAAGTTCTAAAAATAATAATGTATCATACAAATAAACAAAATAAATGTATCACCATTTATAGATCTAAAAAAATCAAACACAGTTCTTCACAAAATAGATCAAATACTCCCATACTTTTGTCTATCAGATATCTTTACTTTGCAATTGAAGTTGTTCTTTATCTTATATTTCGTCATCACATCTACGAGTGTTGATTTATCCTTATATAACTGACCTGTCTTCACCTCTATACTTTTTGAATCAATTATATAATTTGTAACTTCCAATTCTGGATTATAATATGAATCACAAATTCTTGATTCAACCACTGCAAGAGCTTCTGTATCCTGCGTTGTGCCTTCTACACACGTAATTTCTCCGCATATTCCATCAAAGTTATGTATATCACCACCAATCTTCTCACTTGTATCAATGCATAATGGATACATTGCAAATACTGGCTCACTTTTTTTCACTTTTAAATATAGTTTAACACCCATGTCGTTCTTAATTTTCATCGTAGACGAGTTACCTTCTACGATGCATCGAATTTCAATGTTTTTCCTTGATACATTGATATCTAACTCGGCTGAAATTGCTGCTTTGAGATTAAAAAATAAAATTGATTGTCCAACAACGATTTCATCACTTTTGTAACCTTCATAATTCACTTCACTCACCCAAATTCCTGAATGCCTCAGCAGAATAGATATATTCATCATGTATCAGGAAATTTTTAGAATTTTATTCGAAATTCTCACTGTTTCAAAATCTTCTGGATGTTCCAAATTTGTTCTTCAATGGAGAAGATGTAATTTTGAAATTTGAAATTTGTAATGTCTGAGTGGATTACCTATTAGGATATAGATTGTTTAGAATCAGTTATGCATAAATCAAGCAAATTAAATTATCACAATTAATTTTTATGTTTTTTTTCTTTTTTTAGCGCAACAATAATCTGTTTACCTTGTATCCGATATAATGAATCAAAATGTTAGCTATGTATCTGGAGCCTACCTTTTAAAGGGATTTTTTGTAAAATGGAAATTAGGTGGGATAAGATGTAATTTAGATCTTACACTATGGGATTCCTTTAATTTTTACTTTTTAAAATAGCTTGAAGCCCATATTTACCAATTTAAAATGGAGGATCCAATTCATTAAATATGGGCAAAATGGACTCATTTCATTAATATGGGGTGAAATTGCCACCCCAAAACCAATGTATGTTCACTACTAAAAAAACTGTGAATACCGA
>NC_064290.1:39604152-39674240 GCF_019186545.1 Solanum stenotomum
TCATTTTTTCCGAGAAAAATTCCGACCTTCGGATGTCGGAATTTGGTTTTCCCTCTTTATTTTGAATAAAAACCGACTAGTTGTAAATTCCGACCTCCGGAGGTCGGAAATTACCGACCTCCATTTGAGGTCGGAAATTTTTAGGTCGGTATTCACTGTTTTTTTAGTAGTGGTTGCATGTCTGTCCAATGATATATATATGTAAAATTAATCATGTTAAGACGATGGTGCGAAAAATATTGTAGATTTAAATAGGTGCAAGCAAATATGAAACAAGAGAAAAAAGTTTTTCTCTAAAAGTTAGAAAAATAGAGAAAAAAAGGTGAAAGTTGATCTCAAGTGAACCAACAAAATTGATAGTCGATGAGAAAGTGCATCAACAAAATTGGATTGTTGGAGAAAAAATGCTTTAATAATTGAATGTTGATGAGAAAGTGCATTAGCAAAACTGGAATGTTGGAGAGCAAGTGTCACGATCCAAGGGTACCCCCTAGACGTAACATGGCGTACTTGACCCTGAAGGGGTCTCATACAAGCCCTTAGCATAATCATAAACATAAAGTCATAGAAATGATGCGGAAAATTTAAAAGTTTTACAATTGAAGTCAACTTCCTTTTTCATAAACGAAAATAATAGTCTAGACCTTGTCTCAATCACCATCTAGTATAATAGAAAATACAAGTAGGGTCAAAGCCCTTTACATCAATAAAGTCTCAAAATAGAAAGTATAATAGAAACTAGAAAAGAATAGCATCTTGTCCTCGAACCATGAGGACTCACCAAGCCTAGGGAATAGTCAACCCAAGCTTTACTAGAAAGAAGAAGTACGTCTCAATGACCGGAACCTACACTCATAGTAAATGTAGAAAATATGGGTTAGCACAAATAATGTACTAAGTATGGAAGCCATGCACAAAAATCCTTAAAACATGCATAAAAGGGACATTTAGTTGAAATCATGCCTTTATCAAGTTTAAAAGCAATTATGCACATTTATGAAGAAACATAAGCCAAACCAACTTATAAGCAACCCAAAGCCATACTAGTGCAATGCAAAGGTAAGACCCCATAACCCTACCAAATGCTAAGTATCACATTTAAGTCACCATCAACATACATATCTTACTTTTACCTCATCCATAACCGACATACATAAGTAAGGAGTTATTCATGTTCATAACTTGTAACAAGTAAAGTCAGTCTTAACATCCATACATATCTTACATACATAATCCATAAGTCTTCATAACATAAGAGAACCTCACCATAACCCCTCTTAAAGCCTACTTGTGCAATGCATAAGTGAAGTCCCATACCCCCACTCATACTAAGTAGTATCTCTTAAGAAGTCATAATTAAAGTCCATGTTCTTATCATAGTTCATATTCGTATCATATAGGGAAAATAATATTAACTGACATAGACCATGTGAGCTATATGGAATCCGGTGTTCTACCTCCACACCGAAAAGAGGTATCCTACTTGCCTAAGGTAGAACGTACATTTTAGCTTTTAGGTGGATCCACTAGCTAAAGACCCATGTGGGAACATAGTTATGAGATACGGAGATTGCTACTAGAAACCCTAACTACTAACGTGGAGGTTTCCATCTCATGATATAACTATATTGGGAACCCAACTACTAGCGTGAAGGAAGCCATCTCATACTCATATCCGCTCGGTGCTAAGCATAATTCCCTTTAGAATTCATATTAAGTCTTTATTTAAGTTCATGTTCATGAGAGAATGCACTAGGCACTCAAACCAACATACATCATAATAACTCATAGATTCATTAGGTGAGGATGTCCTTTCAACATTAGAATCATCAACATGTGAGTAAACATTTCACATCATATTCATAGTGTGTTCATGAGAATAGCCTTTCAATCAACACAACAAGCTCATCATAAACATACATACATACTTCATGCATAATCAAGTGTAAGGGTATAGGGAAGAAGGATCTTGCATCGATACCACAAGTGCACAATAATCATAGGATCATCACTATCTAAGTGAATCATGAGTTCATATACAATCTTCATCAATCATGTATAAACCCTAACAAGTTGCCCTTCTAGGCTATGAATCAATATCAACCCTAAATTCTAGAATTACTACATTAGATAGAGGGATATCATGATTCAACAACTTAATCAATGTAAACATAATCAATTGTCAAGCTCCCATCATCAATCAAGCCATACCATAGTTCACAATTTAGGAAGAAGGGGAAATCATGGGTCCAGGGGAGATTTTCATCCTAAAATATCAATACTCCATTAATCCAACCATAATTCATCATAACCAACCATAAATAAACAATTGAAAATGTTTTAGAAGGAGACCCATGACAATAGATTGAAAACCCTAGGTTTGGGGGATTTGGAATCTTGAAAACATAGTTTGAAGGCGCTCCTTGGGTGATAGCTACCCAAGGATGAAAAACATCCATACCTTGACTAAGAAACTCCAAGAAATTTGGGGAAGATCCTTTGAAATCCATAAATCCTAGCTTCAATGGCTCCTTTCTTATTCTCTGATATTGAGAGAAGAGGAAGTTTTTTATTTCAGTTGGGTGTTTGAGTATAATGACTTTGAATAATGGATTTTGACTTAAAAACATCTTATATATTTCCCCTAAAAATACCCAAAACAACCCCACTTTAATTGGACTAAAAGGGAAATGACCCAACTAACTCTTATTTAACTCATCTCATCAGGGACCACGAGCCACCTTCACGAGCCGTGGTGTGGACCATGACCCGTGGTCCTATCCATGAAGGTGAGGCAGTAGTCATGTTTTTGGAGCACAAGGCTCATTTGTCCAAGGCATCCTCACGGTCCCCTTCACGAGCCGTGAAGTGGACCACGACCCATGGTCCTGCTCGTGAGGGGTGAGGCAGTAGCTAGTCTACTTCATGCCCCCAAGCCCCCATGCCCAAGTCTCCTTCACGAAGGGCTCCGTGAGCCGTGGTCCCTTCCGTGAAGTTGAGGCAGTGGCTAAGGTTTTGGGTGGCCACTCTTCCAAGCCCAAGGGAACTTCACGACCAGCTTCACTAGTCATGGAGTGGACCACGATCCGTGGTCCCTCTTGTGAAGGTGGGGCAGTGTGCTCCTAGCTAGGGGCAGCCTTGGACTTTGGCCGCCTTGGCTTTGCCCCTTTGCCTAGGCACTTTCCCCTTGGTCTTGACTCAATTAGCTTCAACCTTAAATGACTTACTAATATTCGGGGAGTCATTTTACGATTTTTAACCTTACGGTTAGGCTCTAGTTTAACCTACCATTTTCCGGGGTGTTACAGAAAGTGCTCCAACAATTGAAGATTGAAGAGAAAATGCTTCAATAATTAAAGGTTAATGAGAAAGTGCATCAACAATTGAAATGTTGGAGTGAAAGGTGCTTCAACAATTGAAGGTTGAAGAGAAAGTGCTTCAACAAATTGGAAGTTGGCAACAAATGCATCAACAAATTGGAAGTTTCTGACAAGCGCATCAATGAGGGTTGAAGAGAAAGTGCTTCAAAATATTAAAAATTGGTGACAAGTTCATCAACGAGAGTTGAAGAGGAAGTGCTTCAACAAATTGAAAGATTGGGTTCAGTATAGGCACCTAGGACCGTTCATGATCGTTTTGGATATACTCTCGATCCTTGAACGTCATGCACTGGATCGAACAGTGAAACCTTGAACAGATGAATGTTCAGATATGTGTGTGAGGGGAAGGGGTTATTGTAGAAGAAAATATCTCGTCTAGATGATATCCAGAATGAACAAGACCGAACAAAATCTCAAACTAGAGAAGACCACACTGAAGAAATTTGAACAAAGGCTATTAGAAATGAAGAGGTCTGAATAGAGGAAGTTTAGACTCAAGACAAAAGATCAAATGCGTTGTGGTAAACTAGAAATCGCAGGAAAGGATCACAATTGTTTTTATTTGGAAAGATGTTCTTGAAGATATTTGGAAACTTAAGGAGGAATGTTCTTCCAATTCTTGAAAAGTTAAACGAGAATTTAAAGATACTTGAGATGAAGGAGAAAGTACTTCTAAAGAAGGTTTATGTGGAGGTTGAAAAGGCCAAAGAATTTACAAGAGCCAAGAACAAAAGAGTTGTTATTCAATGTATGAAAAGAAAAAGTCTTTTTAAACAACAAATTGAACGGTTTGGCAGTTTCCAGCTTCACATTCACGATTAAATGATAATGCTAGAAGGTGCTAATTGCTAAAGTTAATATTAAAACTATTGATATTTTAAGAATGCAACTATTGTAATGAAAAATCGATGAACATTAACGATGTGGACAAGATAATGTACAAAATAAATTAACAAATTGTCATGACCCAAGACTACCCCTAGACGTGACATGGTGCTTAGAATCACGAGTAGTCCCAAGCTAACCACATGCCATATTATGACACTAATATAATATACGTATAGCATACATAACTAAATAAACTCAAAAGCTGAAACAAGTCTCAATAATTATCATATCAATGTAAGAATATGACATATAAGGACATAAGCAAAAATATAATGGTCTGTCTAAAAGCCTCTAAATCATAGTGAGTTGCTAGGACAAGTCTCTATCTAAGTCGAACAATCTAAAGCCTCTAAATCATAGTGAGTTACTAGGACAAGTCTCTATATAAGTCAAACAATCTAAAACTGAATGAAAGTATTGAAGAAAATCGTAACAAGGCAAGTCACCGAACCATGGAACCTCATCAAAATAGTGTAAGCTGGGAGGAATCGTGTACTAACCGCGGGTTTGATGGGATACATCAGAACCTATATTATGAAACAATATAGGCAAAATAATATGCGGTCAGTACTCGTAATGTAATGAGTATGAGGAAAATACATAAACAATGACATTTGTACATAATAAGTCTGTAAAACATGTCAAAACAATAATAAAGTAAACACAACATGAAAACTGATGGTACAAGGTCGTACAATATCTAAAAATCATATCATAATGTGGGAGATACTATTAACCGACATAAACCATGTGAATTACAACATGGAGTTCAGTGTATTGCTCTCATACCAAATAGGGAATGTCCTACTTGCCAAGGTAAGGACCATGATATCTGAGCTAAGATGGATCCACTAGCTAATGTCTATCTGAGACAAACCCTACGGTGGTACGTGGTTCTAGGACAAAGGGATTTCTTCCAAGGATCTCATGCCTCTATTAATAGGTGAGCCTTCATCCCTAGGTCAACTTGGTTCTAAGTATACTCCCAACGAAAAATATGTATAAATCTTGAAATAGTAATAATCTGATTATACTGAATCATTCATGAAAAATCTTATAATATGAGTAGCTCCTTGAATTATGATAACAGAACATAGTCTGGAAGACACTTTATCTAACATCATCTAAATTATGGTTATCATACATACTGAGTGAGACTTATCTAAAAGAATCATTATTCATAAAAAATTGATAATTTGAAGCATGCATGTGAAAATAATATAATTATGATCATGTAAATACTTGCATGATGTGGGTTCATAAATATATCATTGAAAATATTGAATTAGAATCAATTCATGCATAATAAGATCAATGAGAATCCATGAGAAATCATGAAACCCTAGAATTTGGGTAATCTATAAATTAAGAAATTGAGGTTTCTTTGGGACTCAATAGGTGAAGAACCCATTTATGAAGTTCCCACATACTTTGATTGAAACCCTAGCTTGAATTTTGGAAGATGAGACTTGAAACTTATATTAGAATCCTTGTTCTTGCCTCGGGAGAGAAACTTGGGAGAGAAGAAATTGATTTTGAGAGAATGAGAGGGAATTAGGAGGTTAGGGTATTAATGAATCAGTTATACCCACTTAGAATAGTCCAAAATGACGTAGTATATAAATTAAAAGAATGAAAAAAAGACCAAAGTCACCTCGACTAAAATCTGTCGGAAGCCATTCACTGACCGTTCTAACTAAAATCTGTCGGAAGCCATTCACTGACACCTTCTACGATTTGTAGAACTGTCCATGGACTGTGAAAGGTCTTAGAAGGAAAAGAGGAAAACTGGGTTACTGAAGTTTGGATCTACTTACTCTTCTATAGTTCATATAAGACCATACAGACCATTCATCTATCTGTAGAAGCTGAGATGCCTTAAAACTGAAGCTCCAATGTATGGACCATTCTACGGTCTGTAATAATTTCCATGGCCTGTCCTGACCTTTCATCAAAGGTAAGGGATTCTTAAAATTTATGAAGTTCAAAGCTTTTTTCTATGGACCCATCTATGGTCCGTAGAACCATCCACGAGACGTAGAAACCTTCCGTCCTATCAACCTATTTTTCCAACTTTCTAAGGCTCATCTACAGATGGGTCTATGATCCATGGAACTCTTTATGGAAACATAAAGCATGTTGTCACTCTGATCCTAAATATTCCAACTTTTGAAGTTCTCAGTACAGGTGGCATCTATGGACTGTGCAACCTTATACGGTCTGTAAACACCTATAGTGAAACCTAAAAATTACAGACTTCTGCAGTTCTTCTGCGGTTTCCAAAATTTTATGTGAGTTAGGCTCTTTTGAGGTGTTACGACATCTCTCTCTTGGAATTATTCGTCCTTGGGGGTCCAAACTAGGCATGAAAAGAGTATGGAAAGATATACAACATGAAAGCAAAAACACATAAAACTGAAGGAGTGACTGACTCCAAGCTAAAACATGAAGTTAAAAACTAATTTCATGAATATGCATGCATAGAGAAACATGAGAATAGTTGAAACACATGAATCTGAAAGAGTACATAGGAAGAACTAGTACCTCACGCTGAAATTGAATTGAAAGAAAAGAGATATGGGTACTTGGACATTATATTAGATTCAGCCTCCCAAGTAACACCCTCAACTAACTAATTCCTTCAAAGGACTTTCACTGAAGCAAGTTACGATCAAGAATCTTAATTGGGACTTCTTCTTATAGGAGACTTTCTTTCACACCAACACTCTCTAAAGGCACAACTGAAGTTGGATCTTCAATGCACTATTTCAACAAAGACACATGAAACATCGGAAGCACTAATGTCAATTTAGAAGATAAATGCAACTCATAAGCTACATTATCAAAATGTCTCAAAATTAGACATGGGCCCACATAACGGGGATTGCGATCCCTTTTCTTGTCAAACCTCATCACCCGCTTCATGGGTAAAACTTCCAAGTAAACCCAATCATCAATGAAAAATTCAAGCTCTCTCGTCTTCACATCTTCATAATATTTATGTCTACTCTGGACAATTCTCAACCTATCTCAGATAAGTTGAACCTTCTCTATAGCTTCATGAACTAACTCGGGCCATATCAAAGTCACCTCACCAACTTCAAACCCAACCAATAGGAGACCTATACCTCTTACCATAAAGAACCTCAAACGAAGTCATCTAAATACTCGAGTGATAACTATTATTATATGCAAACTCAATCAGAGGCAAATAATCATCCCAATTTCTTTTAAAGTCAATCACACAAGCTCTCAACATATACTCAAGTCTGAATAGTACACTCAACCTGACTATCAATTTGAGGGTGAAAAGATGTACTAAGCTTAACCTGAGTACCAAGACCTTTTTGAAACGATCTCCAAAACTATGAGGTGAACTGAGTACCCCTGTCTGAAATGATGGACAAAAGGAAACCATGCAATTTAACTATCTCTTGAATGTAGAGTTAGCATAATCCTCGGTTGAATAAGAGGTCTTAATAGAAATAAAATGTGTTGACATAGTCATCCGGTCTGCAACCACCCAAATAGAGTCATTTTGTTTACGTGTACAAGGTAAACATGTGATGAAGTTCATATTCAAATATTCCCACTTCCAAGTAGGAATAGTAATATATTGATTCATACCGCCTTATTTCTAATGCTCAAGTTTCACTTGTTACCAATTTGGACACTTAGCCACGAGTTCTTCAATATCATTCTTCATCATATTCCACCAATAGATTTCTTATAGATCAACGTACATCTTGGTGGCTCCCGGTTGAATGGAATACTGAGAACTATTAACTTTTGATAGTATATGTCACCTCAACTCATCAACATTTGGAACACATAAAGGACCCTGATAATGAAGCACACCATATCCTCCTTGGGAGAAAGCCTAAATAGCCTTTTTTGAGAACCTCTTTCTTCAATTCAATAGAAGTCAGGTCATTATCGTGTTTTGCCTTAACATCTTATACAAGAGACAATTCCGACCCATTTTAAACAATAATTCCACCATCCAACGAATCAACCAAATGAACTCCCAAACAAGAAATCATGTGCACATCATGAACTAATTCCTTTTTCTCATCCTCAATGTGAGCAATATTGTTCTTGGACAGTTTACTAAGAGATTCTGCAACGACATTTGCCTTACCCGAATGATAAAGGACACTAATGTTATAATCCTTCAACAACTCGAGCCATCTCCTTTGGCAAAGATTTAAGTCCTTCTGTTTGAACAACTATTGAGAACTCTTATGATCAATGAACACATCCACATGAACACCAAAAAGATAGTACCTCCATATTCAAGGCAAAAACCACCACCGCAACTTTAGACCATGAGTCGGGTAATTCTTCTCATGAATCTTAAGTTGCCTAGAAACAGAAGTTATGACCTTACCATGTTGAATCAACATACAACCAAGAACAATTCTAGAAGTATCAGAATACCCAACAAAACAATCTGAGTCTTTCGATAGAGTCAAAACTGGGGCTGAAGTAAGTTGAGTGGTCAACTCTTGAAAACTCTTCTCAGAAGCTTTGGACCATAAAAATTTCACTTTTTTCTGAGTTAAACTAGTCAATGGAGAAGCAATAGATGAAAATACTTCCATAAACCATCGATAGTAACCAACTAAAACCAAGAAAGTCCTAATATCTAAGGGAGAAAGGGTCTAGGACAGTTTAACTACTTCAGTCTTCTTAGTATCATCTTGAGTGCCTTCTCTTGACACTATATGGCTAAGAAGTGCTACAGAACTCAACCGAAATTCACACTTGTTGAACTTAGTAAACAACTAATGTTCTTTGAGATTTTGCAAGACAATCCTCAAATGATCGACATTCTCATCCTCACTCCGAGACTAGATCAAAATGTCATCTATGAACATAATGATATATCTAAATACTGCTTGAACACCCTATTCATCAAATGCATAAAAACTGCAAGAGCCTTTGTTAGTCCAAAAGACATAACAAAAATTCATAATGACCATACTGAGTCCTGAAGGCTCTTTTCAGAATGTTACATTCTCTAACTTTGAGATGATGATAGACTGATCAGAGGCCTATATTGAAAAGAAACTATCACCCTGAAGCTGATTGAACAAGTCATAAATCCTTGGAATAGGATACTTCTTCATGATTTTGACCTTGTTCAATTGTCGATAATCAATGCACATTTTGAGAGAACCATCTTTCTTATGAACAAAGAGAACTGGAGCACCGCATAGAGAGATATTCAGTCTGATGCAACCTTTATCCAAAAGGTCCTTTAACTCATCTTTCAATTCCTTAAGCTCAGATGGAGCCATTTTGTAAGGAGGAATACAAATAAGTTAGGTATTTGGAAGAAGGTCCATTTTCAAAGTCAATTTCTCTTTTGAGTGGATCTCTAGGAATATCATCGAGAAACATGATTTTTGGGCATTCATTCACTACAAGTACGGACTAAAGTTGGGGTTTTGGAATTGGTATCCCTTAACATGCACTAGATGATAGACATAAACCTTAGAAATGATCTTTATAGCCTTAAGGCACGAGATGAATTGACCTATAGGTGTTGAGGTACTACCCTTACATTCAATGACTGGTTCATTTGGAAACTAAAATTTAACGACTCTGGTTCTACAGTTGATTGAGGAATAACAAGCACGGAGTTAGTCCATACCAAGAATGACATCAAAATCAAACATGTCTAGCTCTCCTAGATCAATTGAGCTGATTTTTTTTGAAAAACTGAGACAGGATAATTTTTGTAAACCCATTTAGCTAACACTGACTCACTAACATGAATAAAGAATGATAAGGGTTTTGATAAAATTTCAGGACTGACATTGAATTGCATAACAACATAAGGAGTTACGAAGGAAAGTGTGGTTCCCATATTTAACAAGGCATAAACATCAAAATGAAAGACTCGTAAAATACCCGATACCATATCAGGGGAATCCTCCTGATCATGTCGAGTCTATAGAGCATAAAACCTGTTCTGACGCTACCTGCCACCATAACTAGACAAGGTACCCTACTGAGTCGGGCAACTTGATGAAGTGTTAGGATGATCGTACTGACGAACATCTCTACCCTTTATAGAAATCGATGGGAAATCCCTCAATATATGTACAATATTTCCACCTCCTTTACATCCACCAGTAATGGCGAAACACTCTCTCAGATGACTCTTATCACACTTTTGACAAGTGAGAAAGAAGGTCCACTAGAAACACTACTTTGAGACTTAAGGTTAGGCACCCTACCCTTATTGAACTTAGGCACCAGAGCACAAGAAGAAGATGGGTCCAAGCTTGAGTTTCTCTAACTAAACTGAGAACGACCACTACCTCTGGATCTTTGATGAGAGTAGTCACCACTATTGATCTGAGCCCTCTTAGTCTCCCTAGTATTTCCCTTTAAGTTTTTCCTCTTCACTCTATTGATCATGAGTCATCAACTTAGATATATCCATCTCTTTAATCAAGATAGCAGTTCCGTATTATTTCATAACCATCTCTAAGACACCAGAAACAAACTTGCCCATACGGGCCATATAATCAGCTACCATGGTCAGAGCATATTTGGAGAGTTGAGAGAATTTCGAAGCATACTCTTTCACACCCATGTTACCTTGCCTCAAGTTAATAAACTCTTTAACCTTAGCCTCACTCATATCAAGAGGGAAGAATAGATCAATAAAAGCATCTTTAAATTTGTAATAATCCAATGGGCATGCATCAACTGACCTTTTCTCTTTCCACTATTTATACCAAATTTGAGCAATTCCTTTCAATTGATAAGCGGCTAAGTATGCACTCTCGACCGTAGTGACACTCATGATCTCAATGATCTTTAGAATATCTCAATAAACTCTTGTAGATCCTCATCCACCTTACATTCATGAAATTATGGAGGGTTCATCCAAGTGAAGTCTCGGACTCTAGTTTCTGTTGTATCCATATTTGGGTTCACGGGAGCTAAAACCTCTCGGTTTGCCTGAGGATTCATGGCTTGGGATAGAACTTGAAAAGCATCCCTAAACTCCGCATGAGTGACTTGTTCAACCAAAGGGCCAACTAGAGCTGGAGGTGCTTCTTGCTCCACATTCTGATTCCTTCTAACATAAGGTCTTCTTGGAGGCATGATTCTGAAAGCATATAGAGCATGAGTTAGAAGGATACTTTATAGAGTTGTACTCTATCACATGACTAAGAGTATGAAAGAATTGAAGTATTTCTTAAATATTTCATAGCCTCTCATTTTTAAATGTTCACACTCATAAACAAGACTCTACTTAACACAACTTTGAGATACCCTAAGACACTTGAACCTAATGATCTGAATACCAAGTTTGTTACAACCCAACACTACCTCCTAGATGTGACATGGTACCTAGAGCAACGAGTAGCCCCAAGCTAACTACATGCCATAATATGACACTAAGATAGCATGATATAACCAAATAAACTAAAAAACCGAAATGTGTCTCAATAGCTATCATATCAATAGAATAATCTAACACATAAGAATATAACTGGAAAATAAAGTGTTTATCTGAAAGCCTCTAAATCATAGTGAGCTTCTAGGACAAGTCCTTAGCTCACTCAAACAATCTGAAGAATGAAAGTCATAATTATGTATGTATCAAAACCATGAGGACTGACCAAAGTAGTGCAAACTGAGACGAATCTTGTACTAACCACAAACCTGATGGGATATGAAAAAACCTATATTATGAAATACTATAGCAAAAAAGTATACGTTAGTACTCGGAATGTACTGAGTATGTGGGAAATACATAAACCATATCATGAGAACAAATGATGAGTCTGTTAAACATGATTCAGACAACATAGTACAAGGTCATGCAATATCTGAAATCATAATGTGGGAGATTCCATTAACCGACATAAACCATGTGAACTACAACAAAGAGTTCAATGCACCGTTCCCACACTGAAAAGCGAGTGTCCTATTATCCAAGGTAAGGATCATGATATCTCAGCTAAGGTGGATCCGCTAGCTAATGTTTGTGTGAGACAAATCTTATGGTGGTATGTAGTTCTGGAAAAAAAGGATTTTAAAGGTCTCATGCATCTATTGACGGGTAAGCCTTTATCCATAGGTCTACTTAGTGCGAAGTATACTCCCAACTAAAAACATGCACAAATCTGGAAACAATAATAATATGGTAGTACTAAATCATTCATGAAAAATCTTATAATCTAAGTAGCTCCTTAAATCATGATATCATAACATAGTCTGAGGGACACTTTGTCTGAAAGAATCTAAACCATGATAATCATACATGAATGTTAATTTATCTGAAAACATCCTTATTCATAAAATTGGATAATCTAAAGCATGCATGTGAAAATAGCATAATTATGATCAAGAAAATACTTGCATGCTATGAGTTCATGAAAATATCACTGAAAAATTGGATTAGAATCTATTCATGCATAATAAGATCAATCACTAAAAAAATGATAATTCAACAAGAATTCATGAGAAATCATGAAATTCTATATTTTGGGTAATCCATAAATGTAACATCCCGCTAATTGAAAGGACTAGAAAGAAGTTAAAAATTGGAAATATCCATTTTTGGAAAGAATAAAAATCTGGAAATTTTTTATTATATGTCAAATTGAGTTTTTGGTCAACTTAAAATGACCATAATTCCTAGCTCAAGATTAGTTAGGTGTGTTTCCAGATATTGTAGGAAAGATCTTGGAATAATCTTTCCAACGCCGCCGAGTTTGCGCGATTTCGAGTTCATATGAGTGAGTTATACCCATTGGAAGTTAGGTTGTTCAAATAAGGAAAGTCCAATCCGGATTTTAGAAGGGAATTATGGTCTTTTCACCACCCAATTAATTAATTTCATTTTTGGTAATTTAGTTGGGGTCTAAACTGATTGGATTCAGTTTACGCTTTTGAGAAACAAGTTAGGGTTTTGAGAGAAGAGAAAAGAAGAGGAGAAAAGAGGAGAATGAGCAAGGAATTGTCAAGTTCTTGAAGCTAGGCTCGTGGATTTCGTCAAGGGGTTATCCCTACAATGTATGTGAGTCTTTCATAGCATTGGGTTCATTCACTCTCGCGCCAATCACGTTTATTTGAGCGAAGTTCGTTCTAGAAAGTTGAAAGTTGATAAATCTTGAATGGTGTTCTTGAATTTGTTTTTCGTTCTTGAATTGGGCTGAATTGAGAAGTTTCTAAGATCTTTACATCGAGTTTTAGAGTTGTTTTGAGTTAGGTTCATGGGTACATATGGTGGGTATCTTAATCTAAAGAAAAATTGAGAAGAATAGTCGAGTTTAGGTGAATTGGGACTGGAAAACGAAAGAAGGAAAAAGTCGGGCAAATCTGGGCGGAGGGACGGCGTCGCGGACCTGCTCCTCAGATTTGAGAAAAATCTCTTCGCGTCGCGGAGCGGTGACAGATCATTCTTCCTCAAAAGTTATTTTCGCAACCAAAAATTTAAATACATCTCCGCGTCGCGGACCTGCTCTCAGACAATGATTTTTTCTTCGTTTCACATGTTTAGCTATCTAAAAACACTCCTAAACATCATGATATCTTTCCTATTGCAAATCACAATCCTTGAATCCATACTTCAATTCAAGAAAAATTAAGAGTCAAGTCAAGAGAAGTTAAGAGTCAAGTCAAGAGAAGTCAGGAGTCAAGTTAAGAGAAGTTCATAAAGTTTTTCAAAAGTCTTTTACAAACGTTTTAACTTTATTTTAAGACTTAAGTTTTAAGTTAAGCAAAGAGTAAAGATTGAAGTCATTTCTTCAAAGGAGTATATCGGGACTATGTATTCCCAAAATAAGTAAATATTTTCACATTTAAACAAGAAAGGAAACTGAGATTTCCAAAAGAGCCTTTGAGCTAATTTTCAGTAAACAGTAAGAGTAAAGTTCTTTTTTTCAAAGATTATTCGGGAACTAAGTATTCCCAAGAGTTGAAATATTTTCACATTTGAGCAAGAAAGGAAACTGAGATTTCCAAGATAGATTTTAAGCTAAGATTTTGAGTAATTATCTCAAACCAAAGAAAGAAGTTATGTTTTTAAACATATGAACTAAGTATTTTGGGAGTAGTATTGAGCACCGATATGGGGAGGAGTTTGAGTTCAGATAACTCACGTCTCCATAAACCATGTAACCATCATGGGTAGTAAAGGATCATACCTTTTAGATAACTCCTTAAGATGCTTTTAACATAGACTAGTGGATCCACTTAGTTAAGGCGTTCTATATGACGGCAAAGTATAAGATAGTTCTGTTAGTATGGGCAAGACGCTGTATCACCAATTAGGCTCATAGTGGTGGTTGTCGGCTAGAGAAACTCCCAGAGAAACTATATTACTTTGATATATGAGTAAAGTTGAGTTTGTTATTGCATATCTTTTAACAAATTGAGTTGTTATTTACTGTTCTAAATGCTTTGTATAAATTGCACTATAATTGTTGTTTTACACTGCATTTTGAGTTGAGTTATTCATGAGTTGAGTAAAGACAAGGTAAGTGTTCCTTTCAGATCCTTTTCAAGCTTAAGTTGTGTTTAGCATTCCAACTCGCATACTCGTACATTCAATGTACTGATGCCAGATGGCCTGCATCTTATTATGATGCAGACATAGGTAATCGGGATCAGCATCCAGTGCCTCGTTGATCCAGTTGAGCACTCAAAGTCAGTTAGTGAGCCTCCTAGCTTTCCAGAGTATCCTTTTTATTGTTTTCAGTATTTTAGTTCATTAGGATGTCGTGGGTCTTGTCCAGACATCCATATTAGTTGTTTAGAGGCTTCATATTTAGAATTAGTGATGTTAGTTCATGAGTCTTTATTTTCCCTTTTCAGTTAAGTTGAGACTTGATTTGCCACTTTGGCAATGAATGTTATTTATTACATTCTAAGTTGTTTATTGAGCAGTTTAGTTTATTCTTTTAAAGTAGATTTATCTTGAGTAAAGTCTTCCATTGACTAAGTAAGCCAGGTCAATGGTTCGCTTGGGGCGAGCAATGGTTCTCGAGTGCCAGTCCCGCCCAGGGTGTAGGCTTAGGGCGTGACTCTTGGTATCAGAGCGTAGAGTTCAAGAGTCCTAGGGAGTCTATGAAGCCGTGTTTGTAGAGTCCTAGTTATCGGTGTGAAGCGCGCCACATCTATAATTAGGAGGCTGCAACATTTAGGAAATTCCGTCACTTCTTTCATACTCATTTCGTGCGTTAGAGTTTTATCTCTACAATGTTTCTTTCTAACTCATGTTTGTGCGTAACCGATTGTGAGTTGGACTATTTTGAGAGTGCTTTCATGGGGAGTTTCTTTCCCCGGGAGGTAAGAGAAGCAAAGAGATGGTTGCCGACATGTGAAGCAAGATGAGTTTATTCGAAGTTGGGTTGACTCGTCTGTCAAGTAAGGAAAGTAAGGCAGCCATGCTAATAGGTTACATGGGCATATCCAGGCTGATGATCTATGTGCAACAAGTTGAGAAGAACCAGCTGAATGATAGAGAAGAGCTTGAGAATAAGAAGGCTAAGACATCAGGGAATGAATCCGGGTAGCAAAAGAGTAATACGAATCGATCTTCTTTCCAACATAAGCAGAAAGGACCTGCTTCATCATCTGCTAGTGCACCCGTACCAAGGAACAAATATGAGTACAATAGTCAGAATTCCCAGAATTTCAGAGCTAGACTTGCACAATTGCAAGGTAGTATGGAACAAGGGGGTACTACAATTCATGCTTGTGTTAAGTGTGGTAGGAACCACTCAGGGATGTGTTATGATGACTCCACTAGATGTTTCAAGTGTGGCCAGAATGGTCATTTTATGCGAGAGTGTCCAAAGAACAAGCAAAGTAATGGTAATGGGGGGAAATATATCCCAGTCTTCTTCAATTGCTCCACTAGACAGAGTTGCACCTAGAGGAGCTACTTCAGGTACTGGCGGAGGAGGAAACCACCTATACGCTATCACCAGTCGCCAAGAGCAAATGGATTCGCTAGATGTTGTCATTGGTATGATCTAAGTCTTTAACTCTAATGTTTATGCTTTGCTAGACCCAGGAGCAAGTTTATCCTTTGCAACTCTGTATGTTGCGATGAATTTTGATGTTATTCCTGAGAAACTTAGTGAACCCTTCAGTGTTTCTACACCTGTTGGTGAGTCTATTCTAGTAGAAAGAGTCTATCGTGATTGCCCTATTTCCGTCAATCACAAGAGCACCATGGCTGATTCAATTGAGTTAGACATGGTAGTTTGTGATGTCATTTTAGGTATGGACTGGCTTCATGCCTGTTATGCAGCAATAGATTGTAGAACTCGAGTAGTCAAGTTCCAGTTTCCTAGTGAACCAGTCTTTGAGTGGAAAAGCAGTTCAGTAGTGCCTAAGGGTCATTTTATTTCGTACCTTAAGGCAAGAAAGTTAGTTTCCAAGGAGTGTGTCTATCACTTAGTCCGAGTTAATGACTCTAGTGTTGAGATACCTCCTATTCAGTCAGTTCCAGTAGTAAAAGAGTTTCCATAAGTCTTTCCTGATGATATTCTCGGAGTCCCTCGAGAGAGAGAAATAGACTTCGGTATAGATATTATTCATGATACTCATCATATCTCAATTTTGCCATAGCATGTCATTAGTAGAGTTGAAAGAGTTAAAAGAGCACTTGAAAGATCTTTTAGAGAAAAGTTTCATTTGACCAAGTATCTCAGCTTGGGGCGCTTCGGTCCCATTTGTGAGAAAGAAAGATGGTTTCCTAAGGATGTGTATAGATTACCGTTAGTTAAACAAGGTTACCATTAAGAATAAGTATCCTCTTTCGAGAATTGATGATCTTTTCGATCAGCTTCAGGGTGTTACTTGTTTCTCTAAGATAGACCTCAGATCTGGCTACCATCAGTTGAAAGTAAGGGAATGTGATGTTCCCAAGACATCATTCAGGACCCGTTATGGTCATTATGAGTTCTTAGTTATGTCCTTCGGTTTGACCAATGCGCTTGCGGCATTCATGGACCTTATGAATAGAGTTTTCAAACCTTATTTAGATATGCTTGTTATCATCTTCATTGATGACATACTAATCTATTCGAGGAATGAAGAAGATCATGCTAGTCATCTCAGAATAGTTCTCCAGATAGAGAGTTGTATGCCAAGTTCTCTAAGCGTGAGTTTTGGCTTGAATCTGTGGCATTCTTAGGCCACATTGTGTCTGGAGAGGGAATTAATGTTGATACTCAGAAAATAGAGGCAGTGCAGAATTGGCTTAGACCCACATCTCCAACTGATATTAGGAGTTTCTTGGGTTTGGCTGGATATTATAGAAGGTTCGTAGAGGGGTTCTCGTCTATTTCATCCCCTTCGACCAAGTTAACTCAGAAGACAGTGAAATTTCAATGGTCTGAAGCTTGTGAGAAAAGCTTTCAGGAATTGAAAAAGAGGTTGACTACTGCTCCAATTTTGACATTACCAGAAGGTTTGCAAGGCTTTGTTGTCTATTGTGATGCGTCTAGAGTTGGTTTGGGTTGTGTGTTGATGCAGAATGGCAAAGTTATAGCTTATGCCTACAAACAATTGAAAGTTCATGAGAAGAATTACCCAACCCATGACTTAGAGTTGGCTGCTGTAGTATTTGCTTTGAAAATATGGCGCCATTATCTTTATGGTGTTCATGTGGATGTGTTCACCGATCACAAAAGTCTTCAGTATGTGTTTAGTTAGAAAGAGCTTAATCCAGACAGAGGAGGTGGTTAGAATTACTCAAGGATTATGACATGAGTATTCTTTATCACCCAAGTAAGGCTAATGTTGTTGTTGATGCCTTGAGAAGGTTATCTATGGGTAGTACCGCCCATTTTGAGGAAGATAAGAAATAGTTAGCAAAAGAGGTGCACAGACTTGCACGACTAGGAGTTTGGCTAAAGGATTCCACATAAGGATGATTAGTGGTGATGAATGGGGTTAAATCATCATTAGTGTCAGAAGTGAAAGAGAAGCAAGACCAAGATCCTTTATCGCTTGAATTAAATGTAAGTGTTCATAAGAAAAAAAGTGATGGCTTTTGAACAAGAGGGAGATAGTGTTTTGAGGTATTAAGGTGGATTGTGAGATTGATTTCAAGGGTAATTAGGATGATCACCTACCTCTCATTGAGTTTGCTTACAACAATAGTTACCATTCTAGCATCCAGATGGCTCCATATGAGGCTATTTATGGGAGAAGATGCAGATCTCCTATTGGATGGTTTGAAGTTGGTGAAGCAGGATTGATAGGACCACACTTAGTTCATCAAGCTATGGATAAAATGAAAGTCATTCAGGAGAGGTTGAAAACAACGCAGAGTCGTCAGAAATCCTACACTGATGTTAGGAGAAAGGAGTTAGAGTTTGAAGTAGATGATTGGGTATATCTTAAATTTTCACCCATGAAGGGTGTTATGAGGTTTGGTAAGAAAAGGAAGTTTAGTCCTCGGTACATTTGTCCGATTGGATATCAAAAAGGGTTAGAAAGGTAGCTTACGAGTTGGAACTACCACAAGATTTAGCAGCGGTTCATTCAGTATTTTTATATCTCCATGTTGAAGAAGTGCCTGGGCGATCCTTCTACCAACCGAAGATATTGGGATCAAGGGTAGCTTATCTTATGAGGAGATTCTAGTTCATATTTTAGATCGTCAAGTTCGCAAGTTGAGAACAAAAGAGGTAGTATCAGTCACAGTTCTTTGGAGGAACCAATTTATTGAGGGAGCTACTTGGGAAGCTGAGGAAGATATGAAGAAGAGATATCTATATCTCTTCGAATCCAGAGAAGTTCTAGATCAAGGTACTAATCCTTTTCTTGGTATTTTTTTTATAAGTTGGCATGTTGTTTTTGCATTGCTTGTTAGGTGTTTGAGCTAAATGTTAGATGTTACACCCTTAGCCTAGTAAGAGTAACCTCATTCGAGGATGAATGTTCCAAAGGGGGAGATGTTGTAACATCTCGCTAATTGGAAAGACTAGAAAGAAGTTAAAAATTAGAAATAGCCATTTTTGGAAAGAATAAAAAACTGGAAATGTTTTACATTATGTCAAGTTGAGTTTTTGGTCAACTTCAAACGAAGATAAATCCTAGCTCAAGATGAGTTATGTGTGTTTCCAAATATCGTAGGAAAGATCTTGGAATAATCTTTCCAACGCCGCTGAGTTTGCGCGATTCCGAGTTCATATGAGTGAGTTATACCCATTGGAAGTTGGGTTGTTAAAATAAGGAAAGTCCAATCCGGATTTTAGCAGGGAATTATGGTCTTTTCACCACCCAATTAATTAATTTCATTTTTGGTAATTTAGTTGGGGTCTAAACTGATTGGATTCAGTTTACGCTTTTGAGAAACAAGTTATGGTTTTGAGAGAAGAGAAAAGAAGAGGAGAAAAGAGGAGAAGGAGCAAGGAATCGTCAAGTTCTTGAAGATAGGCTTGTGGATTTTGTCAAGGGGTGATCCCTACGAGCTATGTGAATCTTTCATAGCATTGGGTTCGTTCACCCTCGCGCCAATCATGTTTATTTCAGTGAAGTTCGTTCTAGAAAGTTGAAAGTTGATAAATCTTGAATGGTGTTCTTGAATTTGTTTTTTCGTGCTTGAATTGGGCTGAATTGAGAAGTTTCTGAGATCTTTACGTCGAGCTTTAGAGTTGTTTTGAGTTCGGTTCATGGGTACATATGCTGGGTATCTAAATCTAAAGAAAAATTGAGAAGAATAGTCAAGTTTAGGTGAATTTGGACTGGAAAACGAAAGAAGGAAAAAGTCGGGCAAATCTGGGCAGTGGGGCCGCGTCGCGGACCGGCTCCTCAGATTTGAGAAAAATCTCTTCGCGTCGCGGAGTGGTCACGGACCGTTCTGCCTCAAAAGTTATTTTCATGACCAAAAATTTAAATACATTTCCGCGTCGCGGACCTACTCTCAGACATTATTTTTTTATCGTTTCTCATGTTTAGCTATCTAAAGATACTCCTAAACATCATGAGATCTTTCCTATCACAAATCACAATCCTTGAATCCATAATTCAATTCAAGGAAAATTAAGAGTCGGTCAAAAAACATTAAGAGTCAAGTCAAAAGAAGTCAAGAGTCAAGTTAAGAGACGTTCATAAAGTTTTTCAAAAGTCTTTTACAAACGTTTTAACTTTGTTTTAAGACTTAAGTTTTAAGTTAAGCAAAGAGTAAAGATTGAAGTCATTTCTTCAAAGGAGTATATCGGGACTATGTATTCCCAAAAAAAGTAAATGTTTTCACATTTAAACAAGAAAGGAAACTGAGATTTCCAAAAGAGCCTTTGAGCTAGTTTTCAGTAAAGAGTAAGAGTAAAATTCGTTTTTTCAAAGATTATTCGAGAACTAAGTATTCCCAAGAGTTGAAATGTTTTCACATTTGAGCAAGAAAGGAAACTGAGATTTCCAAGAAAGCTTTTAAGTTAAGTTTTTGAGTAATTATCTCAAACCAAAGAAAGAGGCTATGTTTTTAAACATATGAGCTAAGTATTTTGGGAGTAGTATTGAGCACCGATATTGAGTTCAGATAACTCACGTCTCCATAAACCATGTAACCATAATGGGTAGTAAAAGATCATGCTTTGTAGATGACTCCTTAAGATGCTTTTAGCATAGACTAGTGGATCCACTTAGTTAAGGTGTTCTATATGACGACAAAGTATATGAGAGTTCTGGCAGCGTGGGCAAGACGTTGTATCACCACTTAGGCTCATAGTGGTAGTTATCGGTTAGAGAAACTTCCACCGAAACTATATTACTTTGATATATGAGTAAAGTTGAGTTTGTTATTGCATATCTTTAACTAATTGAGTTGTTATTTACTGTTCTAAATGCTTTGTATAAATTGCACTATAATTGTTGTTTTACACTGCATTTTGCGTTGAGTTATTCATGAGTTGAGTAAAACTAAGGTACGAGTTCATTTCAGATCCTTTTCAAGCTTAAGTTGTGTTTAACATTCCAACTCACATACTCGTACATTCAATGTACTGATGTCAGTTGGCCTGCATCTTATTATGATGCAAACACAGGTAACCAAGATCAACATCCAGGCCCTCATTGATCCAGTTGAGCACTCAGAGTCAGTTGGTGAGCTTCCTAGCTTTCCGAAGTATCCTTTTTATTGCTTTCAGTATTTTAGTTCATTAGGATGTCGTGGGTCTTGTCCCGATGTCCATCTCAGTTGTTTAGAGGCTTCGTTGATAGAGTTAGTGATGTTAGTTCATGAGTCTTTACTTTCCCTTTTCAGTTAAGTTGAGACTTGAGTTGCCACTTTGGCAGTGAATGCTATTTATTACATTCTAAGTTGTTTATTGAGCAGTTTAGTTTATTCTTTTAAAGTATATTTATCTTGAGTAAAGTCTTCCGCTGAGTACGTAAGCCAGACCAAGGGTTCTCTTGGGGCCAACAATGGTTCTCGAGTGTCAGTCCCGCCCATGGTGTAGGCTCGGGGGGTGACAATAAATTAAGAAATTGGGGTTTTTTTGTACTCAATGGGTGAAGAAGAACCCATTGCTGAAATTTCCACATACCTTGATTGAAATCCTAGCTTTATTTTAGAAGAAGAGACTTGAAACTTGAATCCCTACTTTCCTTGAGAGAGAAGAAATTGATTTTTAGAGAATGAGACGAAATGGGGAGGCTTTGATGGTTAAGAACGTCATTTTGATATATTCTAAGTGGATATGACTGATTCTTAAATATCAAAGCCTCCCCATTCTCTCTCATTCTTTCAAAATCAATTTCTTCCCTCCCAAGTTTCTCTCCCAAGGCAAGGTTAGGGTTCCAAAGCTTCAAGTTCCCTCTTCCAAGTTCATCTAGGGTTTCAATCAAGGTATGTGAGAAATTCATCAATGGTTTCTTCTTCACCCATTGAGTCCCAAAGAAACTTCAATTTCTCAATTTATGAACTCCTCAAATTCTAGGGTTTCATGATTTTTATGGGTTATTATTGACTTTTGATTTTTTCTTTATAATTGGCCTTATTGTGCATGAATTAATTATAATTCAATGTTTTAAATGGTATTTTCATGAACTCATAACATGCTATTATTTTCATGATCATAATTATGTTATTTTCACATGCATGCTTCAGATGATTAGATTTTCATGAATTATGATGCTTCCGATTGAAGTATCTCTTAGTATGTATGATTATCATGAATTCGGTGCATTTAGATAAAGTATATTTCAGATTATGTCAAGTTATTATGATTTAAGAGATAGTCACTGTGTTATCAGATTTTTCATGAATGATTCAGTATTACTAGATTTATGCATGTTTTCGTTGGGAGTATACTTAGCACTGAGTGGACCTAAGGATGAAGGATCTTCCGTTAGTAGAGGCATGAGACCTTTAGAATCAATCCTTTTGTCTTAGAACTATGTGCCCTCGTAGAATTTTGTATCAAATAGACATTAGCTAGTGGATCCACCTTGGCTCAGATTTCATGGTCCTTACCTTTACAAGTAGCACACTTTTTTTTCAGTGCGGGAGTAGTACACTGAAATCCATGTTGTAGGTCGCATGGTTTATGTCGGTTAATGGTATCTCCCACATTATGATATGATTTTCAGATATTGCATGACCTTGTACTATATTTTCAGATCAAATCATTAGCTTCCATGTTCTGTTACTTGCATTGCATTGAAATGTTTTACAGATTTTCTCATGTGTATATATATATATATATATCATATTTTATGCATTTCCTCATACTCAATACATTTTGAGTACTAACCACATACTTTTCTGCATATATTGTTTCTGTAACATCTCGCAACTAGAAAGAACTAGAAGGAAGTTTAAAATCTGGAAATAGTTATTTTTGGAAAGTGTAAGGAAATCTGGAAAATTTTAAGTAACTTAAAGTGAGTTTTTGGTCAACTTCAAACGACCATAACTCCTAGCTCAGGATGAGTTAGGTGTAGTTTCAGATATGATTGGAAATCTCTTGGAATGATCTTTCCAACGCCACTAAGTTTGCACCATTCTGAGTTCGTATGAGTAAGTTATGCCCTTTGGAAGTTGGGCTGTTGGAATAAGGAAATGTCTAATCCGGATTTTAGGAGGGTGATTTAGTCTTTTCCTTACCTAATTTCTCTAATTCGTTTTAGGAGATTATTTGGGGTAAAACCAGACTTTATTCAGTTTAGAAAAATTAGAATTTACGCTAGGGCTTGGAGAGGAGAAGAAAGAAGAGAAAAGAGGAGAGAAATCAAGAACTTGTAGACTACATCTTTAAAAATGAAGCATTGACAATAGCACGTCGCTTGTAAAGTTTCCATTACTGTGTAGCTCTAGTGTACTAGTTGAGGTTGGTGAGATAGATAACGATTGATGATTTTGTTATTACTATTTGACAAATAAGTTTTACTAACTTGAATTAGTATATGAAACTTCCAATACACTATTTAATGATGGTGACGTTTGCAACTTATTCCACCAATATACATTTATCTATTTCTTTTATTTTAAAAAAAAAGAAGTAGTGGTAAGTTCTGAAACAAAAATAATTTATCGTGATTCTCTTTTACATGATTTTTTTTAGGTGTGGCACTATGCAACAAATTACAAGTCAAACAGAGTAGAAAACAGGGGAATCAAGGGTGTGCTGCTCTCTTTCATGATTCTGTAACATCAACAAATAACATGACAAGAAGAAATCTCAGCCTACTTATTCAACCATATTGCAATTTCCCTCATAAAATGGAGTGAGTGCTGCTCAACAATGAACCCAAAAAAAAAAAAAAAACTTTTGCATTAAACTTCTAATAGGACTAAGTAATAGTTTTCATATTTCTAAAAAAACTCGTAAAAGTACACAAGAATCTATTGGACCAACACATGCTCAAGTGTTGTCATTCAAACTCTCTCTCAACTCAAATAAACCAATAGAACATAAAGGCACAACAAATAATAAATTGTCTTCTTAGGAACTATGTAGAACACTTTGCCTGGAAGCAGAACTCCTTCAGGACGAACAATGATCCAGGAAAATTTGAATACTACTTATAAAACATAGCTGTTAAAACATTCAAGTCAAAACCTAAACTGAAGCAGCACAACAACATTTATATATTCCAGAAATATAAAAATACCTCTTCCTGTATCAACACTTTTTTATATATTTTATATTTCTATGTGAAACATCATGTCTGTTGGCTTGTTGGGTAATATGTAAAGATGCTTGTAGGAAAAATAGAGGTTGTACAATAGAGTAAGGACACTTGCTTCTAGATTTTGTTTTTTTTTGGTCTAACCTATAGGATGTTAAAGATGAATATAGTATGCTTGACTTTATAGACTCACTATAAAAAAGTATTGGAGGAAACAAATTGAAAAACACATTTAAAAAGTAATAATACTACATTAAAGCAATAGCATGTCAAAAGTCTTAACCAACAAAAGGTAAAAGGGAGGTTCTATTGAGATGATCAGTAGATGATAGTCAGAGTATGTAACTGAAATACTAGAGTCGGTTGTGCAAGAATAGCTCAATGAAATGTTGATCGTCACAAAGAAGACAATGTGATAAGTCTAACACAATCTACAAGCTCCTTAGAGTAGGGTGTGCTAGAATAACTAAGAAGTTGTAATTTTAATCTAAAAATGAATGTACTTGACATCAGGAAAAAGTTAATACAGGATGACAACTATACAAATCACACCCTCAATATTAGAGTTACCAGGACACATAATCATTAATACATGTGCACTTAATTTCAAATCTCTTTAAGGGAACTGAAATGTTAAGTTTGATAATTCTGGATCAATGCAGGATCCATGGATGAGAGCAACATTGAGAGGAATGAAAAGAATTATGTCTTATTGATTATTCACAAAATGTAATACAGGGATATATATACAATCTTATTGTAACAGACTTGCAAAGCTACTACCTAACTGATTGCTACAGTGTATAACTAACTTCTCTAACAAACTATTCTGCTCACACTGCTAACATTGCAATGTATAATGTAACAGCTTGTAACTAACTTCACTAATGTACACTGATGCATTTATTTAATTCCTTTACACCCTCCTTCAAGCTGGGAGCTATGAAGATATTCTTCATACCTAGCTTGGACATAAGATGCACATGTGAAATTCTCCCAAGTGCTTTAGTGAGGATATCAGCTGGCTGTTCTGAAGATGATAGATATGTAGTGACAAGTAGTCCAGCTTGAATTTTCTCCCTAATGAAATGACAATCTATGTCAATATGTTTCGTACGTTCATGGAAAACAGGATTAGTTGCGATCTGAAGTGCTGAAGTACTGTCTGAATACAAAGAGACAGGCAGTGAAATATTAACACCAAGATCTTGAAACAAACCTACTAGCCAAACCATCTCAGCAACAGTTGAGGCCATTGCCCTGTACTTTGCCTCAGCTGAACTTCTAGCTATTGTATGTTGTTTTTTCGACTTCCATGATATAGGTGAATCTCCATGTTGAACCAAGTAACCAGTGCTAGATCTTCTACTATTAATACAAGAACCCCAATCTGCATCACAAAATACCTTCAACACATTATTTCCTGATGATGACATTAAAATTCCCAAGCCTGGAGCTGATTTCACATACTTCACAAGCCTCAATGCAGCATCTAAATGTGACCTTTTAGGAGAATGCATGAACTGGCTCAGACTTTGTACAGCAAATGAGATGTCTGGCCTAGTTGTGGTAAGATACAATAGTCGTCCAACTAATCTTTGATAACTAGCAGGGTCATCTAACAATGGATCATCATGCTCAGATGGTATTATGTCATCAAACTCAGTACTCGTAAGTTTCAGATTCAATTCCATTGGAGTAGAGACTGGTTTAGCTCCCGCTAACCCCATGTCTGCAATCAGCTCCAAAGCATACTTCCTTTGGTGTATAAGAATACCTGTCTCATTCCTGGCAAATTCCAACCCAAGGAAGTACCTAAGTTCCCCCAGATCCTTGATCTTAAAAGCATGTTGCAATGCTTCTTTGGTTTCTTGAATCATTTGGCAATCACTTCCAGTTATCAATAGATCATCTACATATATGAGTACTATGACTATCTTGTCATCCTTCTTCTTGACAAGAAGAGAATAATCTCGAGTACTTTGAGTAAAACCTGAGGCAATCAAGGTGGTGGTGAGTTTAATGTTCCACTGCCTTGAAGCCTGTTTGAGGCCATATAATGATTTTAACAACCTGCACACTTGGTTACCTTCAGACTTGCAATTAAACCCTTCTGGTAGCTGCATGTATACTTCTTCATTCAAATCACCTTGCAAAAAAGCATTGTACACATCCATTTGATGGATTTTCCAATGGTTAGTGGCTGCTAAAGACACAACAGTCCTAACAGTAGCCATCTTAACGACAGGTGAAAAAGTCTCTTGATAATCAAACCCTTCCTTCTGATTGTATCCCTAATCTAGCTTTGAATCTTTCAACTGTACCATCTGCATTGTATTTGATTTTATAGACCCATTTACACCCTATGGCCTTCTTGCCTCTTGGTAGATCGATAACCTTCCATGTCTTGTTATCCTCTAGTGCATTAATCTCACACTTCATGGTTGCTATCCATCTAGGATCTGTGGCAGCCTCTTTGTAAGTAGTAGGTTCAACATCAGCTGAAAATTTAGAGATAAAACTCTGATACTTGGGGGTGAGACCATTATAATTCAAAACTGAATCAATAGAATAAAGACAGTTATTTGAGCCAGCCTTAGTAACATAATCCTTGTGCCATATGGGAGGTCGAGTGCCTCTAGTAGACCTCCTGATTGAAGTTGTAGAGTTGAGGGAATGATCTGAAGAATGTGGTGGATTAGGAACCTGAACGTGCTCATTGGTAGTTAACTGACCAGTGTCAGTAGAAGGCAGAACAATATTTGGAGCTGTAACCAGTTCATCAAATACAAAATGGTTGTTGGTGGACAAGCGACCCTGTTCAGTGTTAACACTATCCTTAAAAGGAAAACTGTTTCCATAAAAACAACATCTCTGCTCATAAAGAATGTTCTATTTTCCAAATCATACAACTTGTAACCTTTTTGAGTAACACCATATCCAACTAAAACATCTCTCACAACCTTAGGACTGAGCTTGTCATGTCTGACTAGATTTGTGGCAAAACACAAACTGCCTAGGACTCGTAAATGAGCAAATGTAGGGGGCTTACCATATAATCTCTCAAAAGGAGAAACATCATTTATAACTGTGGAAGGTATTCTATTCAAAATATAGACTGCAGACTGAATACAAAGACCCCAAAACCTGTCTGGGAAGTTGGCTTGGAACTTAATTGCCCTTGCAGTCTCAAGGATATGTCTATGTCGTCTCTCTACCACTCCATTTTGCTGAGGTGTGTAAGGACAAGAGCTCTCATGTATGACACCATGAAGCTGGAAAAAATCATTGCACTTGATGTTAAAGAATTCAGAACCATTATCAGATCTCACCCTTTTTATCTTGATGTTAAACTGTGCCTCTATTTCAACAAAAAAAATGTTGTAACAAGTTAATAACATCAGACTTCAATCTCATCAAAAATGTCCATGTCCACCTTGAATAGTCATCCACAATAGTCAAGAAATATCTCATTCCATTAAAAGTTTCTACTCTATAAGGCCCCCAAACATCCATATGCAACAAGTGGAAAATACATGTAGATTGACTAGTACTTTGTGGAAATGACAATCTAGTTTGCCTTGCAAGAGGACAAACTTCACAACTAGGTAAAATAAGCTTGGTATTACCAGAACTATGAAGCATAGGAATTTTTCTGATCACACTCATAGGTACATGACAAAATCTTTTGTGCCAAACATTTGCATCAATGTCTTGTGTTACTGCTAAGCATCTCTGTGGTGGTGACGTATGTGCCTCCCCTATCTGTGTGCATACTGTATATAGTCCATTTTCTTCTCTACCAGTCACCCTCACCTTCCCAGACAAGAGGTCCTGAAAAACACAATATTTGGGGAAAAAAGTAACACTGCAATTCAAATCTTTTGTCACTTGAAAAACTGACATGAGATTGAACTGAAAAGCAGGTACACATAAGACTTGTCTAAGAATATCACCTCCACCTATATGACAGTCCCCAATGTGTGATACTTTAGCAGAATCACCAGTGGGTAGCTGAACATGACCTGCACCATCTATTAATCCTTTATGGTGTAAATAAGAAGAATCACCAAGCATATGGTGAGAAGCCCCAGTGTCAACAATCCAGGTCAATGAATCAGCCTTATGAATAGGTGAGATACCTGCCATATGTGCAGTTCCAGGTTTATCAGCAAGTGTAGCTTGATCCAACATTCTGAGCAACTGCTGATGTTGTCCTGGAGTAAACATAGGCATAACTGAAGAAGAAGGCATAGACTGATGATACTGATATTGTTGGGAAGGAGATGACATATACTGATGTTGCTGCTGTAAAACCCCTGCATCAAAGATTGAATTACCAGATACAACATTGTGCTGCTGCTGCTGTAAAACTCCTGCATCATAGATTGAATTACCAGTGACAATATTGTGTTGTTGCTGCTGTAAAACCCCTGTATCATAGATCGAATTACCAGCTACAACATGATCTCTCCTGCCCTTGTAGTAAGGTGGATATCCAATGAGCTTATAACAGTTAGTTTTAAGATGACCAGTCTTATGACAAAAATCACATTTCATCAACTTGAGACAGTCAATTTTCAGATGTCCTTTCACATTACAAAATTCACATAAGCCATGAGGATTGTAAGGCTTCTTTTGCTGCTTCCGAGTGACTGATTCGAATCTATTTGTGAATAATGTTGTTGGTGCTAAATTCTCAGGTGATATTCTGCTCGAATTAGCAACCATTCTCTGGCTTTCATTCTGATTAATCATGTCATATGCGTGATTAACAGTAGGCAGTTGAGACATCAATAAAATTTGGCTCCTAGCTTGGCTATAGTTATCATTGAGTCCCATGAGAAATTGTAACATTCTCTGAAATTGTAAGTGCTCAAAGAAATCCCTAGATTTAGAACATGTGCAAGAAGAAGGAGGCATGATAGAATCATATTCATCCCATAGATCCTTAAGCCTAGAGTAATATATTGAAACAGAAGAGAATCCTTGAACAAGTGTGAAGATCTCTTTGTGTAGCTGAAAAATACGTGAACTGTTTACCTTGTGAAACCTTTCTTTCAAATCCTCCCAAATTAGATGCGCATCTGAGCAAAAAAGCACTCCACTGTGTAGATCCTTGCTAACATTGCACAGAATCCATGATACTACAATTGCGTTACAATCACCTGTGAATTGATCTCGGTCTACTGTACCATCAATGAATCCCACATTGTTTTTCCCAAGCATAGCCAACTGCATAGCTCCACAAAGTGTAATTATCAGTTCCTGTAAGCATAATACCCATATTGAGTGATCTAGGTGCATCAGATGGATACAAATAGAGAGGATGAAGATGATCAATTGTGGTAGCAGCCATGACAGTACCCAATTGATTTCCAGTACCAGAATTTCCCATTGAAATCACAAAGAAAGGAAGAAATCGAGAAATCGAGTGAACAACGAAGAAATCGAGTGCACAACTGAAGAAAATGAAGAAAAGAAGCTCGAATCTGAACTTCAACTACGAAGTTCTTACTGCATTGACTCTCAATTGAAGCTCGAAAGCTTTGATACCATGTTAAGTTTGATAATTCTGGATCAACGCAGGATCCATGGATGAGAGCAACATTGAGAGGAATGAAAAGCATTATGTCTTATTGATTATTCACAAAATGTAATACAGGGATATATATACAATCTTATTGTAACAGACTTGCATAGCTGCTACCTAACTGATTGCTACAGTGTATAACTAACTTCTCTAACAAACTATTCTGCTCACACTGCTAACATTGCAATGTATAATGTAATAGCTTGTAGCTAACTTCACTAATGTGCACTGATGTATTTATTTAATTCCTTTACATGAAATACATATACATGCATATAAATGTGCGTTACTCTCACTGTTCTCCCCTGCATGAGTCTCCATATCTTTTCCATTATGGTCACTTTTTTCCATGGTACTTTTCATACCCTTTCAATAATGTTTTTCAAGTAACAGCGAATCAGTTTCAATAAAAATCTTGTCTAATTGGGTTGTCTCTATATATTTTAGAGCATGAAGATCGCCATAGCTTCTACTTGTGTGTTGGTACCGAAGGTTCTTCGATCTCCTTAGCCTTAGCTTGCATAATATCTCCTGTTGTAGCTCTCACACAAAACCCCTAAGAACTTCTTCCTGAATTCCTTTTGATGCTCCATCAGTAGTAGTTTCAACCCATCCGGTATCAGGTGGTTTCCAATTAATTTTGATCACCTTCACTGATGGATTATATCTATAGAGAGCCTCCACCACTATCTTCCATTTCATATGTGATGTATTTGCAATTACTCCTTCTTGCCTTCATAAACAAGATGATTGTGTGCATAATCTGATAGATCAGTTTATTATTTGAGATTTTTCCCCCATGCCTTTTATTGTTGAATTGTTGGTTACTTTTTAGTTCTACAGCAGCTGCTCTACATATAGTTTTGAAGTTCCGACTACAAGTTGAGTTTCAAATGCTGCCTTATCTTTCCTTTCTCAATTTGCTGGTATGTACTCTGAATGTAGTTTTTTTTGTCCAGCAGCTGGTTCTTCGACAATCTTGCTGCCTGAAAAGGGCAAAATTTAGTTTTGGATGTCAAATGTAAACAAAAATAGAGAGGATGAGTAAAAATTGGAAGAGTGAAATTTAGTAGTGAATTTAATTCAAAATTAAAATTTATATATCGTGGAGATTCTGACTCCATTGAATTTTATCAAGTATGTCTTCGGAGAATTCTCTGTCGATGTCGCATAATTATTTATTAGGAAAAGTTGTTTAGGTTTCCTTTCATGGCTAAAGAAGCTAAACATTTTCCAGATCTCCAAGAGGTTTCTGAACTCAAAAATTATGTGAACCAGATTGTTATAGGCTTTCTTTGAGGGTATTCTCTTTATTTATCCCATCCATTCTTCACAATATGCAAGTCTGAGTGACATACTCCACAATAATGTATCTTTACTGTAACATCATCATCACCATTTTCTCTGCCATCAATTCAAACAAAAACATATATATTAAAAAATTCACAATTTTCATTTCTTCAGGTCATAAATCAAAGATTTTAAACAATTGCCTTTTTGTATAAATTTTTTCAAATAATTCAAAGAGAATACAACATGCATGTTTATACTCATTAATAAATTCAAAGAATTATATTCTAAAGGGTTGTGATGCAGTCAATATATAATGAAAAAGATGCCTGCGGGAGAAATGGAAGGGCAAGAGAATTCCAGAGAGGTCCCTGACTGCCCAGCCAAAAGATTTTTGTGGCTGCTCATTCTCTGCTCTTTTCGCCATTTCTCTAAAGCTCTTTGTTTGTGTTTGTGGTGGAGGAACTTAATTATTGTAGCACTAATTGCTAATAGGTCCAACTTTTTGGAAGTAAATTTTGAAAAATGGGATATTTTCTATGAATCCCTCTCTTCACCACTATAATCTTTTCTCCATATTTGCATCAGTGGTGTCAAAATTTTCAAGGAAAGAAATCTCCTTATTTGATTACAAAGTGCGTGACATTCCTAAAATAGATTAGATCCCCCTTTAAAGCTCTAAGGGGTCGTTTGGTAGCTTGATAAAACAATCCTTATTCATATATTAAAGTCTGTATTCATAAATTTTATTCAACAAGATGAACTTCAGAATCGCCAAAATTCTGGGGAAAGAACTGATGATGCACTTAGGGCAGTGTTTGGAAAGGAGCAGCCTGGTTGACTTAGCTATTGTAAGTTAGTGACAACAAGTTCTTTGAAGAAAGATGAGGAAACTAACAAGCTAAAACAAAAGCATGCCAATGAAATCGCTTCTCTAAAGGAAGAAATGAATAAAATGAGAGATGAAATGCGACATTTATTTTGTCAATTGCTGAAAAACAACCCTCTATTGAATGTTCAAGAAATACCAGGGTGTGTCGGATCTAACCTTGCTTCACCTGTTGATGCTAGTAGCGCACAAGCTGTAAGAGGCCAAAATGTTCCACATTCTTCAGAGGCAGCTCATGATTCGGTTCTTAAAAAGGTATTTTGTATTTCAAATTCTCTGTTAGTAGTCTCCTATTGTTATCGATATCCAAGGTTGTTCTCGTTTTGTTGCTTGTGTATCTTCTCTTATTGTTGACTTGATTGGTGTTCTTTTGGAAGTTGTCCAATGTGTTTTCTTCACCTATTTTTCCTTTTGAATTTATCCGAAACCTCTTTTAAGGTATTGGCTTTCTGATTGTGAACCAGTTCTTTTATAACTAAGTCATTACTCTTTTTCATAACCTGCTTGTGATCAGTTTCATAGAGACCTCGCTGTTGAAATTTTGTTTTCTCATCCATGTGTATTCCATCTTGGTCGTGATCATCTGGATATGTTAGTTTACATATTGTTGTGTGATTTTAGGTTTTGATTGTTTTCTTTCTTGAGACAGGTTGAACGTCATCCGTCAAATCCTTATCAAGTCTTTTGTCTTTGATTTTGTTAGCTTGTTCTTCCATTTCGTAACCTGTCATGATCAGGTTCATCAAATGACCTTGCGTTTTTTGAATTCTTGGTCCGCCTTTGAGGCATTATAGTTGTAGCTGTTTATAAAATTATGTAGGGAAATACATGATGTCTCAGATTTGTTGCATACTGGTTAAGCTCATATAACAAATTAATATATTATCTTTTATCGATTTTTTGTTTCAAAAGTAGTTCATTGAATTTTCTCCTCTATTATAAGATAGTGGTATCTATCTGCCACCATTCAAGCATTGTTTTCCCTATTCTTAGTCTTCTTGAGTTCGTAGTTGTTGTGCTCGCCTTAAGCTTGGTTTATTTATTTGTTAATAACCATGAGTTTGTTCTGTCTCAATCTGTTGTAGTAGTTTTCTTGATTTTGGTTATGGGTTTTGAAGGTGTCAAAGAAATTACTCCATTGTTCATGTGCTTGTTTTCTAAGTTTAGATTGATCAGTTCTCACTCATATTAGTAGGTGCATATTTATTCAACCTTGATAGGGTCATTTTATGTTGTGAATGATCTCTTTCAATATGGAACATTTTTTTTTTCTAATTCTCACAATGAATTTGTATTTGATTCTTGTCATTTTGTGTTTTTCAGAGATGTGGTACTGTTTCATTTGTTTGGGTTGTGACCTACTTAAGTGTTTGTTCTCTAGTTACAAATGAATCTGCCTTTTTCTTTACAACTTGTGACCTTTGTGAGCTTCATTTTTCTTTTAGTTTTGATAGAATGAAATTTTGCATTTTAACGTGAATCAGTAGCCTATGTTGTCTTGAGAAGGTAGTGCATTCAAGATGGATTAGCTTTGCAAGTGATTCAGTAGACAATAGTCCATTTACTTGAGGTTATACAGGTTGAGTGCATTAAAGAACTTGAGGTTCCAAGATAACATGAAGCTATAATCATTGCAAGAAGTAGAGTTTCTTCAGTAAATCTTTGAAAGAGACTTTTTTGTTTTTTGTTTTTCTTCTAGTTGAGCTGATGTTTTTTCTAAAGAAATGCTGAACTTGTTTTACTATCTTGAATCTTTGAAAGTTCAATCTGTACTTTATTTTTGTCACTCATTGTCTCCTTTCAGCTTCTATACCTAGAAAGGTTTATATTTTTAGTTGGATGAGTATTGTATTGTGTTGAAGGAGGACTAGTCATTTTGGGTTGTAGTTGTGTACTCCTTTCCCCTGCCGTTTTACTACTTTGAACTGTGATGGTTGTTGTGAGAGATGGTTTTGGTTTTCATTGCTTAAATTGTTTCTCATAGTTAAAGCTCCCCCTTTTGAATTTCTTGGAAGGTTAAAGATTTTGTTGTATTTTTTGGGAGTGAGTTTGCTGTCACTTGTGCTAGTTAAGCTTTATCTAGTGTTGCAATAAAGCTATTTAGGTTTTTGATGCTTGTGCTTTGTTTTGATTTTGCAATGGGGCAGCTTCCTTCCTAGGACATTTTGGCCCTGCTTGAGTATATACAAGTCCAACTAGTTATGTATTACAGTCATGGAATGAGGAATAGATTATACGGGTTATACCATAGAGGGGTCGGGGCATTGGATTTATGTAAACCATAAAGTGTAGGCTATATCTGCAGATATATATACAATCATCATGTATAACTTATGTCTAAAATACTCCAACTTATTCTATCATTAGATAGATAGTAATTTACAACAAATAGGCAATGAAGCCAGATGCCTGATCTATATAATTTGCATATATTGATTTGGATTGGTTGGCTTACAGTGAATGCTCTCCAATTATGCATTTCCACAACTTTATTGTTATGGATTGGTTTGACTTATTGTGAATTTGAGCATATTAAATACATGATTCATTTCACTAACTTATAATTTTATTTTGAATGTGCAGGAAAATGCCGGTAATTGAATTTGAATAGTGGCTAGAAGTAAACTCGATCTTATGTAGTGAACGATGAAGAGTTTTTGTATTATTATCATATATGTTTTGAATGCATTTGATTTTGTGGAATTTATTGATAGTAGAGATCTTTAAGCAATCACTTTCTAAGTATTGGTTGTACAAGAAATGTTTCTCGAAGTTTATTTTAAATATATAGCTTCGCTTTAATTATTAGCTAATTTTGTGCTTTAGGTCACTTGTATATTTAATTATGTGATTATTGAATATATGCAAATAAAAATTATTATTCTTATAAATAAAAAATTGTGGCTATAAAATTCTATACAACATTGTCACACTTCAAAAGTGTTGTTGTAGGATGTTTTCTTGTACATAAGAAAAGTTACACTTTATAAGTGTTGTTCCAGATGAGATATAAAAGGCAACACTTTTTAAGTGTGACCAATAACAAAGAAAAGGCAACACTTTTAAGTGTAGTATAATAAAAAAAAGGTGTTGCTAATGAATCGGTACAAAGCGTGCCCTTATACCTCTTTGGCCACGCTTTATAACTATAGCTGTGATGGCAACATTTAAAAAGTGTGGCGTAATGTCAAAGGTTACGCTTCTTTAGGCCACCACCTAGAAAGCGTTGCTTAAAGTTCAAAAGTGTAGCCTTTTATCAAAGACCACACTTTTTGCTAATTTAGGCTACACTTTACTGGTGTGGTTAAAATCCTAAAATGTTGTAGTGGATGATTGTCGATTAGAGAAACTCCCACAACATTATTTTGTATCTTTATATACATCAGATAAATTTGTATTTTTCATATACAAGCAGAGTTCATATTGTATATTTGCATACATACATAGTTGTTATTGTATTTCTAAATACACAGAGTTGACATCATGTTTTTTAAAAACTTTTCTTTATATGACACTTGTTTTAAACTACTTTATATTGAAATGAGTTCAGTTAAGTATTCATGAGTTGAGAAGAGCCAAGGTAAGTGTTTCTTTCAGAATTTCTTTCAAGCCTATGTTGTTGTAGCATTCCAACTCGCATACTCGTACATTCAATGTACTGATGCCAGTTGGCCTGCATCGTCTTAAGATGCAGACACAGGTAACTAGGATCGACATTCCAGTGCACCGTTGATTCAGTTAGCAATTCAGAGTCAGTCGGTGAGCCTCCTTGCATTCCGGAGGATCTATTTTCATTTCTTTCTAGTTAGTTCATTAGGATGTTGTGGGGTTTGTCCCAACATCCATCTCAGTTGTTTTAGAGGCTTCATAGACACTCAGATGTTATTCCTTTGAGTCTTTTCATTAACATTTCTTATTGTTAAGACTTGGGTTGCCACTTTTGGCCAAGTTGAATGTTTAATCTTTAAAACATTCTTAGTTATTTTATTATCCAATTCAGTTAAGTTCATTGATCATTATAGATATGAATATTGTCTTCCGTTGAGTTAAGTAAGCCAGATCAAGGGTTTGCTTGGAGCCAACAATGACTTTCGAGTGCCAGTCCCGCCCAGGATGTAGGCTCAGGGAGTGACAGTTTCATAATATAGGTTCTGACGCATCTCATCAGATCCGCGATTAATACAGGTGCCCTTCAGCTTGCACACTGTTGGTAGGTCCTCATATTTCGGGGACATACATATGTCTTTTCTTCAATTAATACTATCATCCAGTTTCAGACAATTTAGAGTTAGTTAGGGACTTGTCCTAGTAACTCACTATGACTTAGAGATTTTCAGACGGACAACTAGATTTCCACTTATGTTCGTATGTGTCAGATCATTCCATTGATATGATAGCTACTTGAGACTTTATTCCACTTTCCATTTATTTCTGTTATGTATACTATCTTAATGTTATGCTATGCCAGGGGCAGCTCTAAGGCTTGGCCGGTGAGGCCATTGCCTTAGGCCTCAAAAATTTGAAGGCCCCAAATTTGTTTAGATTATTATTATTAATTTTATTATACATTAATACAATTTAAATAAATAAAATTGTTATTGTATATTTTTTTTTATTATTTGTTTGAGAGTATTTTTTACCAATAAATTCATAAATTCTCATAATCTTTTCACTCATTATTTGATATATTTGTTTTAACTTCCAATTTTAAATTTTATCCTTTTTATATCGGAACTAAGTTATACGTATTGATAACATAATGATTTTTTTTCAATCTTTTCTTGAACTACGTGAACACAAAAATGTTCATGCACAAGTTTCCTTTTCGTTTTAATTTAATATATTATATGAAATTTTTTATAATTTGTTTTAGATATTCACCAATGAGTGCTACTTAATGGAATAAATTATATCATTTAAAAATAACTATATCATTTAAATTGATCAGAAATTTGAATATTTTTGTTACTATCCATGCTCAAAACTTTAATTATTAAGTTATGTATGTTCTTTTCTTTTTCATATCTGTGATGATAGCCAAATTAAAATTTCAATTTGAGTTTTGAAGCTCATCATCGATAATCCATCAATTTTATTTTTTGTACTCTTCTTGCTTTCTTTTTTATTTTGTGTGAAATTTGATATTTTTTTGTCTTACATGATTAATCTATTGCGTAGAAAATCGATTTTCTTGTTAGTGTATAAATTTTATAAAATAAATTTAAGGGCCTCTTACTATGATTTTGACTTACGGTCACGTAATCTGTTGACTTGCCCCTGTGCTATGCCATATGGTTAGTTTGGGGTCAATCATGACTCTAGGCAACATGTCACATCTAGGAATAGTCTTGAATCGTAATATTATTTTAGTAGGAACTTAATTAATTATCTAGATAAAAAAAGTTGATTTATATATGAAGATATTTTAACGGTAAAGACCCATGTTATCCATCTTGAGAAATCACATCTGTTTCCAACAGATAATTAAATATAAAAGGTAAATGAAGTAAAAAGTTTATTGTGCACAAAACACAAAGAAGGTGAAGTAAGATTAACGTTGTTTTTATTATAATATAAAATTAGTTTTAGAGAAAACATGATATATTCAAAGTAGCGAACCCATCGCCTACTGCAGCGCGGTCGTCTCTACAGCCCATGCAAATTTCAATTTACAAGACTTATTTTTCATATGTTTTCTTACTTTCCCATTAATACCACATTCAATTTTTTGTTCCCACCATTTTAGTCTGTTTCAAAAGTAATATTCTCTTTATTTCAAAATAATTAAATTATTGGATGTTTCACACCATTTGAGAAAAGAAGATTAGAACACAAATTAAACATTACTTTCCGTTTTTACCCTTATTAAGTACTCCCTCTGTCCCTAATTACTTGTCCACTTTAGAATTGACACACCCATTAAGAAAACAATAATTGACATAGTGAGTTTACCATTGTACCCTTATTAATTATGAAGTAGATGAATTAAAAACTTAAGATTTTCAAGAAGTTCTACCTTTTTCAAAGTAATTAATTGAGGGTATAATAGGTAAATTTTTTTTATCCTTTCTTTGATTTGTCAAAATGGATAAGTAATTAAGGACAACTAAAAAAATAAAAATGGACAAGTAATTAGGGACATAGGGAGTATTGTCAAATTAATCTTTAGAACAACAAAACATTAATCATAATAACTAATTTCAATTCTAAATAATTCAAAAATGTCTTGAACTCATTGCATAGTAAATAATTCAAAGTAGTTAAAGTTTCTTGAACTATGACATAGAAAATCTAAATGAAGGGTAAATGGAAGAATATTCTAAAAGTAGTCTTGAAGATTGAACAATTAAGTTAATTTTAAATATGAAAAATGCCTCAACAATTCGATTATTTTGAAATGGAAGAGTATCACTTTTATATAATTACAAATAACTTAACTTTAAAATTCTCTTTTTGGCCATAATAAAATGATTTATAGTCACATAAATAATCAAATATTTTAAATAATAAATTTTTAAAAATCTTCTTTTATTTGTTAAATTTTATGTCAAGTCAAATCATATGACATGAATTAATACGAAGAGGATAGTTTATTTAAATTTTATATATATATATATATATTGATCGTATATATGTGTTTTTACACGATCGATATATTGTTACTTGTTGTAACCAGTCACCTACCATAATTTACCGGATATCAAGTTATGCTTTCTCCAAATATTACCTTTCATAGTACACAAATTTTAACGGTAAAAGTTAAACTTCACTGTAAATTTAACTTTTTTTTTAGATGACGATCGTGCTACTTATGATATTCTTTAAGGTAATAGATTAGTACTCCTCTATCCAATAATATTTGTCTACTATTTGAATATAATAAATGCAATGTAATAGATAAATAATTATATTTAATGATAAAGATAAATTAGGAATTAAATTGTAAAATTATTCATTAATTTCATAAAGTGGACAAATATTATTAAAACATCCCAAAATATTATAGTGAACAATTATTATTGGATGGAGAGTATAAAAGTATTTACATTTATCTCAGAATCTCCATAATTAGTAATTGTTTAAGGACAAAAAGGTGCACAACAACTTTTGCAGCCAGAAGCAAACATCCCCTATTTTCTTCACTAGTAGCCTACTCTTTAAATTAGTTGTACGATGCAAATGGTGTTTTGTGTTTCCTTTTACTGTGAAGTCTAAGTTAAATTAGTTGACCAAATTTTCAAATTGGTCCATAATGTTTGTAGTCTGTACGAATTTATTTGATGACTCCTTTCAATGTTTGACAATTTATACAATAAATGGCGTCCTCAACCTTAATGTGAAAAGTATCACTATCTCAATGTTGGAAATTGTTTAATGATTTTCCCTACTAAGTGAATTGAGTTAGCCAAAAGGTTGTAAAGTTACAATTGGAAACTTTAGGACACCAAAACTTCAGAATATTAGGAGTTGATTTCTCAGATGATCATACAACTAATAGTTATTATCTCAAAAAAAATATATATATTAAAAAAATTGAAATATGACTTTTTAAGATAATAACTATTAGTTGATTGATGAGAATCGGACGGAAGAACACTAATCCCACTTGCCATATTACTAGAGGATGTATGTGCTCATTTGTCAACTTGATCAGCTATGTATAAACTCTTTTACAAGTACATATTCTAGTCAACAGAAGTTGCTACTGTTCATTTACTTGCTTTCATACTTGCAATTAGATAAGGGAAAAGGGTCTGATATACCCCTCAACTTTGCTATTTGGAGCTGATATGCCCCTCGTTATGAAAGTGGCTCATATATACCCTTACCGTTATACAAACGGCTCACATATACCCCTACCATTACAAAATGAGCTCACATATACCCTTCATTTAACGGAAGTGAAAAAATTAATTTTAAACTTATAATTTTTTTAAAAAATCATTTAGGGGTATATAGGATTTTTCTAGCAAAGTTCAAGGTATATTTCAATATTTTTCATACATAAATTATTTTTTGACTTCTTTGATTTTCATTATTTTAGTTTCTTATTCTTATTTTATTTTTTTCTTTCATTCCTTAGTGTAAAGAAAAAAATTTAAAACTATTTTTTTGTGGCTATATTATAATTTAAAACAATTTTTTTTTGTCTATATTGTAATTTAATTTTTGTATTTGAAGAAAAAAAAATTGGTCATCTATAATAAGTTTTACAAGAATATTAGTGAAACATAAATAAATTTGACATCAAAATAATAAATCTAAATTAGTCATTGAAACAAAAAAAAAGTCAAAAAAATATGTTTGAGGAAGATTAAATATACCCGTATGGGATTATAGTTTTTTTATAAAAAATAAAATAAAAAATGAAACTAAAATTATTATTTTTTCTTTTCCGTTAGAGGGAAAGGGTATATGTGAGCCATTTGCATATAAGTAGGGGTATATATGAGCCACTTTCATAACGAGGGGTATATCAGCTCTAAATGACAAAGTTGAGGGGTATATTAGACCCTTTTCCCATTAGATAATAATAAAACTACAATTTATTTTAATTCTTTTTTTAGAAAACTGCCTAAACATTCTCATTTGGAAAAATTTGATAACTCCCCATGTCAAACAATAGCTATCCATTATATTAAAAATAGTTATCAAATAATATTTTTATAGTTTAGAAAATCAAGAGATAATTTATCTTTTATGTCTAATTTACCCATGCTATTAATACTCCTTCCGTCCAATAATAGTTGTCCATTATACTAAAAATAGTTATCCAATAATATTTGTCCAATTTAGAAAATCAAAAGATAATTTACTTTTTGTGTCTATTTTACCATTGCAATTAAACACTATTTATCATCTAACACATTTCTCAAATCATTAAATTAAACAAAGTCAAAGGATAAAATAGTAATATTACCCCTATTATTTATTGTTTCTTAAGGGGTGTGCCAAGTCAATAGTGGACAACTATTGTTGGACAAATGGAGTAATAAAATGTCACGCCCTGACCCTACACCCTAGACGTGGCCGACACTCGAGAACCATTTCTGGTCCCCAAGCGAACCCTTGGACTGACTGACTACTTAGCGGAAGACTTACTCAAGAGATAATAGGCTTTAAAATAAAATTTAGAACATTTAAACTCAAAGTAAATACTCAACTCAGACTGTTTGTAAAATACTCAAAGACATAAATATAATAGTTTGCAAAAACATCTCAAGGAAAAGTAAATACTGAGAGACTTCTCAACTCTATATATCTATGAAAGCTCTATTACTCAAGATGGATGTCGGGACAAGACCCACGACATCTCAAGAGAACTGACTAGAAAATAACTGTGAAGTCCCCTAAAATGCAAGTAGGCTCACCCAAGCTATCTGAAGTGTAAAGTGATCACAACGAAGCGTTTGTTGATGATCCTGAACACCTGTATTTTCATCATAAAAAGATGCAGGTCAAATGACATTAGTACATTGAATGTACTAGTATGTAATATAGCCAAAACGAAATAACTGAATGACAATGTTGTAATAGATAAAATATACTCAAACTGAATGTAAAGAAATAAATGAGTTAAATCATTTAAAGGTTTACAAAATACTTACTCATCTTTGAACTCAATATAATAAGAGTTATATGAAAATACAGTATAACTCTATTAGGAGATTCTCTAACTGACAACCATCGCTATGAGCTATGTGATGATACAACGTCTTGTCCACGTTGCCAGAACTATCCTATATCATGCCGGGGTATAGAACCTCTCAACTAAGTGGATTCAATAAGCTTTGCCCGAAAGCACTAAGGATTCATCTAAAAAGTATGATCATGTACCCATGTTCGCAAGAATTGAATGAATACTTAAGAATAAGGTTCATGCTGAAAAATAGGCATGAACAATCAACTCAATAATCACAATACACAATGTATGGCAATGATTAGAAATAGAAATTTAATAATCAGCAACTCAAGAACTCAATATCAACTCATCTCAAGAATATTCAAATCTAAGGATAGAACCCTAGATTACTCTTTTACTGATTTGAAATTAGATGTAGGGCGTGGAGACGAACTAGTCCAACACTATGATAACCTTACATACTTGAAAGATGAAGTTCTTGGCGAAATCGACGAAACTCGAAGAACGCTCGAACCCTAGAATTTCTCCTCTTGGAACCTTGCTCTAATGACTTGAATTGTTAATGAATGTAAGAGAATTGATAAACACTTTCTAAGCCCTTAATTAGGTGTAAAACTTCATGGTTTAGGCTTATAATAGAGGTTAAAACGACGTAAATGTATATGAAAAAGATCAAAACGGCCCCAACTTAAAAAACTGACGAGGTGCCCTTAAAGGGAGGTTTCACGGACATTTTAAGGCTCCACGGTACGTGAGAAACTTCACTGGTAGTATAGCTGTCCGTGAAACTTCAACTATCTGACAGGGCTTCACTAAAAAGAGCATAACATTTTACCCCAAACTCGAAATGAGGCAAACTTGGTGGTGTTGGAAAGAAAACTCAAAGACCTTTAATTTGATAGGTTATGGGTCACATAATTCGTTATGGTCTGAGAGATATAATCATTTGAAGTTGATTTGAAACTTAAAAGCTAATAGGTGACTTATACAGACCTTTAACCAGATCATACAAGCCACCACGGGCTATCTAGCGTCCCGTCTAGGTGACCCCACCTTCGAAGCCCTAAACGGTTGACCACCTAGTCCTAAACGGGTCGTGGACTCCTAAACGGTTCGTCTAGGGATCCGTGAAAGGTACATGGTCCATTTTGGGTTCGTGGACTTTGCCCTTAGCTCTCTTTAGCCTTTCTCAAAGTTTGATGTATTACACGAATGATTCAAATATTAAGAGTAGAGTTGCAAAGTGTTGTACAATGATTCAGGTCATAACTTAGAAATTTTCTGTAACACCTCGAAATTTGGAAAAGGGAGAAAATAAAATTTTGGGTTGCAGGCTATCTCTACGGTTTCCATATACAGACCGTAGAAGCTTCTACATGCAGTAGATGACGGCCGTATGAAGTGGGAAAATATTTTTTATCAAAACAAGTCCCAACATCCTTTTTAAGGTTTACTAGGATTGTCCGTCATTCTATGTACGAGTCGTAGATAGGTCTCGTAGGTGACTGCCAGACTTAGTATTTTAAAGCTTAAAGTTGATTTCTACGGTTGACATGTACGGACCGTAGGAAGACCTACGAACCAAACATGGGTTCCGTCAAAGATAGGTGATTTTTAAGGTCCTAGAACTTGGTCTACGGTTGACCAGTGCGAACCGTAGAAAGTTCTATGGTCTGTAGGTTTGAACCGTAGGTTGAGTCAACAATTATTTTAAGAGGCTTCTGGGTCTTTTTCCTAATTATTTAGCAAGACCTGATATCACTCATGCTGTGAATTTAGCAAGCCAGGTTATGCAAAGTCCAAACATTGAACATCTTCAATGAGTAAAAAAGATTCTCAGATACATCAAAGGTACTCTACATTTTGGACTTACAAATTATTTCATAATCACATTGTAGGTTGTATGGATATTCAAATGCTGATTGGAGAGGTACCACTACTAGGAAATCAACTACAAACTATTACATCTACCTAGTGCAAAATGTATTTCTTAGACTTTCAAGAAACATACCACAATAGCTCGATCGAGTGCTGAAGCTGAGTATAGAGCACTAGCCTCCACTGCATCAGAGGTGATATGGATCATGTATCTACTTCATGATCTTGGTGTGTTCCTCTGATCTGTTCCTACAATGTGTTGTAAACTTGAGTGCCTTGTACATGACAGTTAATCCAGTTATGAATACTAGAACCAAACATGTTTAAATGGACTATCATTTTGTTCGTGAGAAGGTGGCCAGAGGACAACTTCTTACTCAGTTTGTGAGGTCCAACCATCACCTAGCTGAAATTCATACCAAAGCATTGACAAAACAAGTATTTGTTGTATTTCACAGCAATCTAGGAGTTACAGTTCCTCCGCAAATTAACGTAAGATAAGATGTGTTGCTTTGTAATGGATGTAAAAACTAAATTGACGGTTGCGACATCTTTCATTTTATCAATTGAGTCTAACTGCAAGTATCACAAAAAATGACATCTGCTTCTCTCTGTTTGCTCCTCCTTTGCATATGGTTATAAATTGTCTCAATAAAGATGAAATTATTACTAAATATAAAATATTCTGGAACAGTTAAACAAAAAGTGTCAAATGAATTGAAATTTTGTTTACCTGGTGTCTGGAGCCCTGACCGGTGTGAATTTTCTCCATATCCAGAGCTCGATAAGGATGAAATAGTCTCACCACTGCAACATAATCCATGTTGTGAGTTATTTTGGTACTGAGGGAGGGAAGTGAAGAAGAGTGAGTAAAAATAAATTATTTGTCATAGACAATAAATGAATGCTTTGAAATCTGAAAAAGGATAGCTCAAGTTTAGGGTTGTCTCAGACCAGCACCCGACATTTGTGCTATAAATAATCACTAACTTATGACTAGTACAACACCCTAGCCATTTTTCAATGAGCAGCTTTGAGTCACAAACTAGGCAAGAATGTTTAAACAAAAGAATTACTACAAAATACTATGATCACATGACCAGTAGATCATCATCATGTAATGATCCACCAGCAGTAACAGTCGTCGTTGAAGGGCGTTCGATTTGCCAGATGATAAGTCTTCACAAGCTTGGTAGCTATCAAAGCCTTGCTAAAGCACTTAAGCAGATGTTTGTAGATAGTGGTGACATTGTTGAGTGTTCACACAATAATAATAATAATGTTGATCTTTCAAATGCTCTTCCTGGTCATCTGATTGCTTATGAAGATATCGAAAATGACCTCCTCCTTGTTGGTGATCTAAATTGGAAGTAAGTAATCTAACTCAACACACACCAACGTATATAAACACTTTAGCGGCAATTACTTAACAAAAATAGTTTAATTATCGTTAAATATTTTTTTTTACTGGCAATTAACAATCTTTGTAAATGTCCTTAAAGTGTATAGTGACATTAAATCTAATGACAATTAACTCATATCGGTAAAGACTTTAGCAATCTCGGTAAAAATGCATATTTATTGACCCTATTTTTGTTTTAGTTGTAGTGCTATCATTTCACTTTCAGATCGACATACTATTATACTAAAACTAGGTAAAAGATGATTTTAAAAGTTTTATGAAAATTTTGGTAATTTTAGAAAGTCACATAGATAAGATTATTTTTTGTATTTTTATTATACCACCCCAAGATATATAAAACATTGTCTTCGGGTAAGAGAAATGTGGTGATGAAGCATAAACTTTACCATTATTTGTCTTACTTTTGTTTTTATATGGTTTTACAAGAATGTTCTTTCTTTTTAATTTCAATTTTTTTCGTAACATGTTACATGCCATTAGATTAAAAGATATTTTATTAATTTTACACTCCTTTAATTTAAATAATAAGATTTAAACATCTTATTTGCATTCTTAAATTCTGCATCAAATTAAACTAGACTAACAAATTAAAATGGTAAGCGGATATACTTTGTCAGATTTACTTTTAGAGAAGAATTTTCAATATTTTGGAATGAAAGCAATTAAACTTTTATATAAAATAGGTATATATGCTTGTTGTGCGTTTGTGTAATTTCGAATCATATTGTGCATGAGCAGACTCTGTAAAATCCAATATAAGTGAACTAGATAAAACGAAATCACATACCTAAGTCTGCCATAAAATGAGTGTAGGGAAAATATGTGATATAATTAACCTACTCTTTGAATTTTATCCAGAGATTTCGTGAAGGTGGCGAAAAGAATACGAATTTTGCCGGCGAAGCCAAATTCACGCAACGGAAGAGTGGAGAATAATATTTAATATATTTTCTTTTCTTTTCTTTTTCTTTTCTGTGTAATTTCCTTGGTACAAAGATTTACTTGATTTGTGTAACAAATTATGTTCTCTTTTCTTCAATTTAGGGTCCGTTTGGTCATGTGATATGAAATTATAATTTAAAATCATGTGATGAAATAATGAGATAAAGTTGAAATTTTATTTGGACACCTACTTAATGTTTAGCTTAATACAAGGGACAAATAGTAATTGCTAATTTATTTAAAATGCCAGCTTGATTTTTATTTATATTTTTGTCTATGATTTTATATTATCTATAATATTTTTTAAGTTCGAGAACTTTTAATAGCGTACGTTATTCCAAAACTTGTTGCTTTCACGCAAGCCTCAAATCGTCTTTCATTTTAATTTACCACCTACAACACTTTACTTCATTTTGTAGATTATACATCACAACTATGTCATATAGAGTTTATATATTCTCGTTACAAAATGGTTTCAATATACTTCTATCGTTATAAAAATGACTTATGTATATTTCTACCGTTACAAAAGTGACTCATATATACTTTAATTTTAGGCTAAACCCATCGATAGCCTCCTAAAGTTAGCATCAATTTTCACTTAGACACCTCAACTAAACTTTGTTCATTTTAGATACCTCATGTTGAGTCCTGCGGTGTCATTTTGACACTTTTTGTTGACTTAACATATTGTTTGTGCTGCACCCATTTTGAGCGCGTGAGGGGTTTTATTTTTGGATTTTTTTAAATTTTGTTCCTTCTTCACTTTTTAGCCCTACCACTTATTCCACCTTCCACCATGAAAAATCATGATAAAAAACCTTACAAAATATGAAAATATAAAATAAAAAACTATCACACTAATTTTAAAAATGTTTATAAGAACAAAATTTGTAAAAATCATGACACTAATTTTGAAAAGATTTTTTAGAACAAGACAGACATTTTTTTTTCAAAAAAGTAGAAGAAGAATGTCATATATGATTTTCAAAATCAAATTCACAACCAAAAAAAGAAAAAAAAACCTAAAATCTAATGATTTTTTTAAAAATTTTTTTGGAAGAAAAACCAAGAAAGGACTGTAGGGTTGGGGAGGCAAAAGGGACGTAAGGCAGATGGGGTAGGGGTGGGGTGGGATGGTAGAAAATAGGTAATTTTATTTATTTATTTTAGCTGAAAAATTAGTTGCTTTTTAATAATTTATTTTAAAATCATTTTTTTTACACTCAAATGCTACATGTCAACTTTTAATCAGTCATCATGTCATGTCATCAATAAATGTATTACACACACTTTGTAATTTTGGCTTAAGTCATCGACCGCCCCTTAAAGTTGTCCGCATAATTCACTTAGACACCTCAACTAAGACTTGTACCTATTGAACACCTAAATTGTTCAAAACATGTACTTATTAAACACAAAACGCTGATATGGCAAAAAATGTGTTTTGCACTTCCCTGAAGCGCGTGAAAAGATTCAAAATAGTGTTTTTTTGAATTTTTTTTACATTTTTTCTTCTTTTATTGACACTTGGCATTATAATTAAATTAAAAACATTTTTCTTCTTTCATTTACACTTTTTTCAAAAAAAGAAAAATACCCCACTCCCTACTTATCATCTTCTTCATACTTTAGTATGCAAAACATTCTTCATTTTAGCTTCAACATTGTTTTTCTTTCTTTTTTATAGAAAAATAATATTATTTCTTTCAAATATGAAGATAAATGAAAATCAACTATGAAGATTCAGATTTGAAAGAAGTATGATTTATTTCAAATCTCATAAAAATAAGGAACAAATATGAAGAAGAAGAAAGAAGATAAATGATTTTTACATATAAAAAAAGTTAGCCGATATTTGTTTATCAAAATTTTCGAACAAAGATTTTTACTCAAATTCATATATAAACTCATTAAATTTAACAAAAATGATATTTAAAAAATTGAAAGAATTAATTTTTGAGCTATCAATTTCATTTTGTCATCGATGTAGAAATAAATAACCGCCGGCAAAATTTTGTCATCGATGTAGAAATGAATAACCGCTGGCAAAATTTTCTTTCTTCTTCACTCTTAGTATGAAAATGCATATATATATATTTTAAAAGTTAATCTTCAAGTTATTTGAAAAGAATTAGGTTTTGTGATTTGAGAAAGAATGTGTTTTGGGAAGAAGATGAAGATGAAAGGGGGTGGGTAGGGGTGGGGTTGGGTAGAATAGGTTGACATTTTCATTTTTTTAAAAAATTAGATATAAAAAGTGTTTGAAATAATTTTAAACAATTTTTTTTTTTAATAATTTTGGGGCCCAGTGCCACATGTTATTTTTTAATTAGCGGTTTTGCCACGTCACCACAAGTGTATCACACACTCTTCATATATTTTGCTGATTATCAAAAAATGCCTAATAGGAACAATTTTTATATTGGTAAAAGTGTTCAATAGGTACTAGTCTTAGTTGAGGTGTCTAAGTGAATTATGCGGACAACTTTAAGGGGCAGCTGATGACTTAAGCCTTGTAATTTTAGCTGATTGTCAAAAAGGTGTCAAAATGACACAGCGGACCCCTACTTGAGGTGTTTAAAATAAACAAAGCCTACTTGAGGTGTCTAAGTGAAAATTGGTGCCAACTTTAGGGAGCTGTCGATGGGTTCAACCTTAATTTATCTAATGGAAGGAAAAAAAATAATTGATTTTTAAATTTAAATTTTTTTATGTAGGAGTATATATGATCCTTTTTACACATAATTGTTTTTAACTTCTTTGATTATCATTATTTGAGTTTCTTATTTTTATTTTATTTTTTTCTTTCAATCTTTCGTTGAAAATACGAGAAATAAATTAAAGATGAATGGAAAAAGGGAAAACGTCAGAAAAAAATATAAAATTATCTTTTTGCAGCTATATTGTAATTTATTTTGTATCTTTAAAATAATTTGGGGCATATATGATAAATTTTACAAGAGTTAATGAGAAAATAAATTAGACCATCAAAATAATAAATCCAAATTAGTCGTGGAATCAAAGAAGCAATATATATACATATGAGAAAAATCAAATTTACCCCCACATGAATATCTTTTTAATGAAAAATATAAAATATTTTTAATTACTTCCGTTAGAAGAAAATGATAAATGTGAGCCATTTATGTGACAATATGGATATATATGAGTTACTTTTATAAGAGGTATATCAACTTTAAATAACAAAGTTGAGAGAGATGAAAAACTATTACTAACAAAACGCTCTTTAAGACAAACCCTACCGCCATCAACCCTACTTTGCCTAAATTCCGATAACCATGGCCGCCACGACCACTGGTCAACCTCTTCCTGAGGTAGGCCTGCCAATTCCTTTGTCAGGACTCATGTAAGGTGATTCGCTAAGACCAAAAACATCCCACATCAAACCTATACCGTTAAAATTGATTACATACCTGCATGGCGAACCACAAGTAATATGGGTGTAGGAAGAGGTCAATCAGATGATTGTCAATGAAAATCTGGAGTATGTAGTAATTGGGAAGTTCTCGTATGGCTGGCCAGACATACAAGATCTGAGAAAACTCATTCCTAAGGAATGTGAATTAAAGGGAGAATACAATATCAGACTTTTGAGTAATCAACATGTTTTTGTTAGGGCTACATTGTTAGATGACTATGTTCATCTTCTATCGAAACCAGTTTTTTACATCACCCATAAGAATTGGTCCATTCCGATGTGAATATTAAAGTGGTATCCAATGTTTAACCTGGAGGAGGAGATGTCAACAATGATTGCATGTATATCGTTTCCATCACTTCCACCAATTTTTTTGGAAAAAAAGTAGTACTCTTTCTAGCAGCAGCAATGGGGAAACTCTTACAGGTGGACATGGAAATCAGGAATCAAACAAGACCAAGTTGTGCAAGAGTTAAAGTGGAGGTAGATTTACTAAAGGAGTTCCGAAAACAAATTGAAATTTGAATGAGGATGAAGAATGAGGAAGTGGATCAACATCAAATATGATTATGTTCCAAAGTACTGTCAGACTTGTATGATTCAGGAGCACAATGAACAACAATGTTATGTTGTACACCCACAATTGCATCCAAACAAGGAGAAATCAAGATAGGAAGACGACAAGAAGAAAAAAGGAAATCGTCACAAGGAAGATAGCACAGGGAAGGAGACATCAGGGAAGGAAGGATAAAAACAAAACGTGAGAAAAAAAGGACGAGTTTATGGAACAGAGTCACAAAATATAGGGAGGAGGAAGGACTAAGGAACCGGAGAAAGTCTGGAACAAAGAGGGAATAATTATAGGAAACAAGTTTAACATGCTGGCCTCAGAAACCAGGAGCCGGAGAAAGATCTAGAAAAGAAACTAGTGAAAGAAAATGAAGCAGTTATGGAGAGTGGAAAGTCCAAATATATCTCCACTGAGCTACGAAAGAGTATTAACAAAGAGAAGTTGCACAAAGAACGCAGTCCACACAAGCGCAATGAAACAACTGATTTGGGAAGCAAATCAAATAGAGATCATATAGCAAGCACAAAAGGGAGCAGTAATGATTAAAAGGAAGAGAGTAACTATAAGGTGTTGCATGAAGGCACAATGAAGAAAAAATGAAGAATAATTTACATAAAAAATTAATGGTGGGGAGAGCACACAGCTGGGAGGGGGAGACAGTTCAACCACACTATAGGGGAGGTGAGAGACAATTTCTTTGAATAAGAAGAAATAGAAAAAGGACCAAATTTAATAGAGGAAGAAGTGACACAACAAAGAAAGGACACTGAAGAGGACGAGGACATGGAGTATAACATTCAACAAATCAACAAAGCAGGAGACTTATCCCCAAGGCATACCAACAGTCTGAAAAATAAGGCACGAAAATGCAGACCAGTAATTCTGTTACAGGTCAAGAAAAGGAGCAGGGATAGGGGATCCAACAGTGATCAATGACTGAAAAAAATGATCTTTTGGAATATCAGGTCTATTAATACTCAAAAATCAAAAATCATAAATCATTTGAGAGATTAATGGACTTGCATAAAAGACATCATTATTCATTTATAACATTGATGAAACCATTGCAAATGTCATTAGAGCTAGATAAATATAGCAGGAAGGTAGGCTTCGACAAGGCTGGAGTAAATTGTATAGGAAAAAATTGGTATTTTTGGAAATATGAATGGGAAGGTAGAGTTATTTTGGACACACTGCATCAAGTTACCATCCAATTCAGAAACAATATTAAGGATTTTATCATTTCAGCGGTAAATGTTAGGTGCAATGCATTAGAAAGATTGGAGATGTGGATGAATTGGAAAGCATATAAGAGAGAGTGCACTGTCCTTGGGTCATTGTCAGAGATTTTAATGTTATTTTAAACGGAGAAGGGTCTAAATTGTCCCTCAAGTATTTGAATTGGTACAAAACTACCCTCCATCTACCTATCGGCCCTAAAATACCCCTGACATCCACCTTTCGGCTCTAAAATACCCTCGATGTATAGGACAGTCTAACCTATTTAATAATTTTACTTTAATAATGAAACCGTGGATTTTGCAACATTCATTAGAAGTGGTGCCCTATCTGAAGTGAGAATTTCATGTTGTAAATATACATTGTGGAATGACGGGATTGAGGAGGCTTGTATATTTAAAAGACTTGATAGGATTTTGGTGAATCAATAATTTATGAATTTATTCCCATCCTCAAAGGTTCAGCATCTCATCAGAAGGGGTAGATCGAGACTTGTAGCTTGATTCTTTACTCATTCCATACTGGGAAGAATTACAGAAAATCATTCGATAACACTTCTTCCTATTTCTTTCTCAATGATATCCGACGATCAAGACAATTCCCGTCGTGCCCCTCTTCATATGATTCGCAACACAAAAGAAGAACCTTCAATTAAGCCTTTCAAATTTTTGAACTTTTGAAGTAAACATCAATAGTTCAAGAAGTTTGTGGAGGTCAATTGGAAGATCGATGTTGCTGGAAATCCATTTATCGAATTTCATGGTAAAATGAAGAACGTCAAGAAAACATTGGCAACCTGGAGCAAAGAGGTATTTGATAACATATTTCAACAAAATGACATAATAGAGGACATTATAAAGGTAAAGGAGTCGCAAATGGAAATACAAGTGTCAACAAGTAATATGGTTGAATTAAGCAAGATAGAAGTGGAGTTGAAGAAATAACTGAGATTGGAGGAGGAGTTTTGGCGGCAAAAGGCGGGGATGAAGTGGGTCTCAGATGGAGACAGAAACACAATATTTTTCCATTCGTATGTTAAGGGGAGATGAATGAAGCATCATATTGAAAAAATGATCACAAAGCAGGGGGTTCTTTTGCATTCAAATGGCGAAATTAGGGGTGTGGCGGTGGAATACTATAGGAACCAATTTAAAGATGATAATCTTGGGGATGACTATTGCAATACCTCAAATTTGGAAAGAAGGAAATTGTAGTTTTTAGGCTGGTGTCTGTGTCTACGGGTCCCATCTACGGATTGTAGATGGCAACCATAGGAAATAAGAAAATAAGTTTTTTTCAAAACAAGTCCCAGTACCCTTTTTTACGATTTACCAGGACAGTCTGTCATTCCATGTACAAGTCGTAGATAGGTCTTGTAGGTGACCCCCAGACTTCGTGAAATTTTTAAGTTTAAAGTTGATTTCTACGGTTAGCATGTATTGTCCTTATAAAGACCTACAAGCCGTACATGAGTTCCGTCAACAGTTGACCAAATTAAGAGTATTTCTACAGTTGACTAGTACAGTCCGTACATCTATGGAACGTAGGTCCAAACCATAAATGATAGGTCAACAATTGTTTTTAAGGGCTTTTAAGTCTTTTCCCTAATTATTTTAACCCAATACTATGTTGTTTTTCCTTCCACCCTAATCCCTATATAACACTTTTAAGCCACAAATTTACCATTTTTCAACTCATTCTTCAATGTCCCTAAAACTAACCAAAGTCATCCTCAAGATCAAGGAAGAAGAATAAGAACTAGGGTTCAAGTACAAGTCTCCAATCCTCCAATATTTGTAGGGTTTTAACATCAAGGTATGATATGATTCACCTATGGAGTCCTTTCCTCCATAGGGTTCCTAAATTATCCAATTTTACAAGTTAGATTTTCCAATTGAAGTTAGGGTTTTATTCAATCTTCATGTGTTCTTTTCAATTATGACCCAATTGATTGTTTTCTATATTTTTATGCATGAATTGAACTAATTACATATTTTGAAGTTGCATTCACATGAACTCATGCATGATCATATGATAAAGCTTATGAACTATGAAAGATGAACATATAGAGATATGCACAATTCTTTATGAAAGTTATATAAATGATTTAAGGTTGCTTTGAGAGTAAATCATTGTTGTTGTTGTTGTGAAAGAGTTTCTCACAAAAAAGATTCATAAGGTTGAAAGGTCTTCTCAACTAAGGTGAATCGAGATTAATGAGCTATTCTAAATGAACTCTAACTTGGATTGACTATTTAGTTGTGCCTTTCCATAGATAATAATGTGAATATGATTATTTAGTGAGATTTATTCTTAGCACCGAGTGGACTACTGGCGATTACCCATATTCCATAACTATGTGCCACCATAGGTTTATGTCACGACCAAGGGGTACCCCCTAGATGTAACATGTATAGAACCCCGAAGGACTCCATACAAGCAACTTAGGATATCATAACATAAAGTAATAGACCATTAAAGAGTAAAACAATCATTTTAAGTCCAAAACAATTTTATAGAAAAGCGGAAGTCTAACTCATGCATCAACTTAACCATCTATTACAATCAAATGAAAGTGGGCTTAGCCCATACAACATGTCCAAAACGGAAATACGAAAGAGAAACTAAAATGAGAGTAGTCCGTCCTCGAACCATGAGGACTCACCAAGCTCGATAAGAATCAAAGTTTAAGCTCTAGCCACTAAAATGAGAAACCTGTCTGTCAGACCCTACATTTGAAAAAAAAATATAGGCAAGAGTATGCGTTAATACAAAAATGCACTAAGTATAATAGCTACGCATAAAAAAATTCAAAACATACTAAGAAGGACATTTCATTTCATGACATGCAATTGACATTTTAAAACATGATATAAGAGGGTTAGAAAACATAAGTCATAACATTATGGTCAATGCAAGCTAAATCATCTTTAAATCTTTGAAGACATATGAGATACTTTTTTAAGTAACCTTAGTTCATTAATCATCTTGTTGTGGGAAAATTAGCCTCAATCGACATAAAGACCATGTGAGCTAAAACATGATCACTCGGTGTCTCACACACAGAAAAGGGTTGTTCTACTTGCCTAAGGTAGAGCCATGAACTTCTAGCTTAAGTGGATCCACTAGCTTAATATCTTACGGGGGCATGAAGTTTATGGGATAAATAGATTGTTACTAGAAACCCGACCTCTACTAACGGGAGGACTTCCATCTCATGAGACTTCTTCTAAAAACCCGACCTCTACTAACAAGAGTGCTTCCATCTCAATGTCAATATCCACCCGGTGCTAATCATAATTCCCATAGAATAGTATTTCCTTACTTATTCTCATTATCTATGGAAAGACATGTCATCTTGTCAATCCAAGCTAGTTCATTAGGATAACTCTTATTCATTGATTCAATTAGGTGAGAATAGCCTTTCAACCTAAAAATCCTTTCTATGTGAGAAAACCTTTCACATCATGGTTGCAAGTGTTTTATGAGAATAACCTTTCAACAACACAACAACAACAACAACATTGGCACTTCACTCTCAAAGCACCCTTACAACATTTACATAGTTTCCATAAGATCATGCATAAACTCCTACTTTGCCATTTCAAGGTTCAAAGCTTGCTTTTAATCACCAAATCTAGAATTCAAGCATTCGATAGGTATTTTATCATAAATTCATGTAAATTCTCTTACTTCATGATTTGGATCATAAAACTCCTCTTTCGTAATCAACAACTCACATTATGAAATCACAAGTTGGAAAACATGGAGGTTTGCATGAGTTCATAGGGGAAACATCATAAAAGTATTGTAAATCATCAATTCATGCATATTTAAACATAATGACATCATTAAGATCAACAATCAAAAGAACCCATGGTGTTTGAAGAAAACCCTAGCTAATTGGGGAATTCTACCTTTTGAAATAGAGGAATTTGGGGACTCCATGAATGGGATGGATTCATGGATGAAAACTACGATACCTCAAGTCCAATTGCTTATATTCAATGGAAAAATTAAGACCTGAGCTTGAAGCCTTAGGTTGAATCTTCTTTTTCTTCAAGTTTTCTAGAGAGAGAATATTTGGGAGGAAACTTGATTTTTTTTTTTGGGAATTTGGAAGAATGAATTAGATGGTGTAAATTTGGGGGTAAAAATGCTTATTAGGGGTTCTAAACTTAGACAAAACGACATAATATAGGAATTAATTAATTAGGAAAAGACCCAACTACCCCTAAAATAACTGACAACAGCTGACCCATGACCCACCACCGACGGACCGTGGGTGGACTTACGGTCAATCCTGCACGTCCGTGGTTGGTGGTCAGAGAGTTTTAGCCAGTCGACGGGCCACTTGACCACGAGGCGTGGTCCCACCTATGGTTCGTAGGTGCCACCTTGGTCCATGCCTGGACCTTTTCTGAGGGGTAGTCCATGGACCAACCTATGGTCCGTGGCCCACACCATGGGCCGTGGTTGGATCTTCGTGGATGACCTTTGGAAGATCTGAAAAAGCTGCTATTTGTTCTTTCGCATACGGGGTGTTACAATATCTCTCTCTTGGGAACATTCGTCCTCGAATGAGATTTAAACTGGTTCTAAAAGAGTAGGAGAGGAACTAACAACCCAACCTAACAATGCAATGCATGCAACTAAGGAGAAATTATTGACTCCAAGCTAGGACGTTCTCAAAACATCACATAGGGGTGTATCTAATTTTAACATCCCATCATGCATGCAATCTCATAAAAATGCACATAATCAATGAGGAAACATCAACTCCAAGATAAACATACTCAATGCATTTAAAAGAAGTAGGAACTACATCTAACAACCCAAAATGCATGAAAATTTCTGATTTCTCATATTCAAGGAGGAACTACCTTCTCCAAGCTAAAAGCATGCTCAACACAATCTCATGGAGCCTCTATGCAATTTATTCTCAAAAGCATATTTAATGCATGTTCAACAATCATCTCATGAAGTCTATAGGCAATTCATACTCAATGCACAACAACATGAGGAAAATAAATCATATAAGCAATTTCTTTCAAAATTTAAGCTTTTCATGAACATGCATAACACAAGGAAATCATGGACACATATAAAATACACATGACTCCCAAAACAATTAACAACCAAGAGGAACTCATTACCTCAAGCTAGAGTAGGACTACAAGAAAAGATATGAGGATATCGGGACATCATATCGGCCTCGGCCTCCCAAGTAGCCCCCTCAACTAAATGATTCCTCCATAACACTTTTACGGAAGCAACTTCCTTATTTCTCAGCTTTTTAACTTGCCGGGCTAAAATATCAACCGGAACCTCTTCATAAGCAAGATTCTCTTTAACTTCTAACCTTCTAAAGAAACTATGGATGTTGGATCCCCAACACATTTCTTCAACATAGAGACATGGATAACTGTATGCACCAAAGCCAACTCATTTGGCAAATCTAGCTCATATGCAACCTTGTCAATACGCCTCAAAATCTCATATGGGCCGACGAAATGGGGACTAAGCTCTCCTTTATTTCCAAACCCTATTACACCCTTCATGGGTGAGATTTTTAAATAAACCCAATCATGAACCTCAAATTCAAGATTCATTCTTCTAACATCGGCATAAGACTTTTAACGACTTTGGGCCGTTCTCAGCCTCTCTCTAATAAGCTGAATCTTCTCTATGGCCTTATGTACCAATTCCAGACCTATTAGAGGAACTTCACCCACCTTAAACCATCCTATAGAAGACCTACACCTCCTACCATAGGGAGCCTCAAATGGAGCCATTTCGATACTCGAGTGATAACTCTTATTATAAGAAAACTTAATTAATGTCAAATGGTCATCCCAATTACCCTTAAAATCAATCACACAAGCCCTTAACATGTCTTTCAAAGTCTGAATAGTACGCTCTGCTTGCCCATCGATTTGGGGATAAAAATTTGTGCTAAGCTTAACTTTTGTACAAAGACCCTTTTGGAATGACTTCCAAAATTGTGAAGTAAATTGGGTAACTCGATAGGAAATTATGGACAAGGGCACTCCATATATCCTTACCATCTCTCTCAAATACAACTTAGCATAATCTTCCGCCGAATGGGAAACCTTGACGGGAATAAAATGAGCAGATTTAGTCATCCGATCCACTATTACCCAAATCGAGTCATGTTGTTGCCGAGTACATGGCAACCCTACTATAAAGTCCATATTCACATCTTCCTACTTCAAAGTAGGAATACCAATGTCTTGGGATAAACCTCTCGGTTTCTGATGCTTAACCTTCACTTGTTGACAATTAGGGAACCTTACCACAAATCCCGCAATATCTTTCTTTATCCCATTCCACCACTAGATCTCCTGCAAATCACGGTACATCTTGGTGGCTCCTGGGTGAATAGAATACCGAGAACTATGAGCTTCTACCAAGATCTGTTCTCTCAAGTTATCAACATTCGGAACATATAAATAACCTTCATATCTAAGTACCCCATCTGCACCTTGGGAGAAAGCCTCTACGGACTTTTTGAGCACTAGATCTTTCAGTTCTACCAAAATTGGATCAAGGCCTTGTTTAGCCTTCACATCCGTCACAAAAGACGATTCAGACCCATTATGAACCATGACACCACCCTTGGTAGAATCCACTAGTTGAACACCCTAACCGAGCCAACCTATGAACATCTCAAACCAATTCTTTCTTTTCATCCTCAACATGAGCAACACTACCCATTGATAGTCGACTAAGAGCATCCGCTACCACATTTTCTTTACCGGGGTGATAGAGATCACTCATGTCATAATCCTTCAATAATTCTAGCCACCTTCTTTGGGAAAGATTCAAATTTTTTTTACTAAACACATATTGCAAGCTCTTATGATCACTGAAAACATCAACATGAACCCCATACAAATAATGCCTCCAAATCTTTAAGGCAAAAACCACCGCCACTAACTCAAGGTCATGGGTAGGATAATTCTTCTCATGAATCTTAAGTTTCCTTGAAACATAGGCAATAACCTTACCATTTTGCATAAACACACATCCCAACCCAATTCTAGAGGCATCACAATATACCACAAAGACATTCATACCTTTCGGTAAGGTCAACACCGAAGCGGAAGTAAGTCTATCTTTCAAATGTTGGAGACTTTTATCACAAGCTTCCGTCCATATGAATTTAGGCTTCTTTTGGGTCAAAGCCGTCAAAGGAGAAACAATAGAGGAAAACCCCTCAACAAATCTTCTATAGTAACCGGCCAAACCCAAGAAGCTTCTAATATCGGAAGGAGCTAGAGGTCTAGGCCAACTCTTGACCACATCCGTCTTGATAGGATCTACCTAAATACCCTTACTTGACACAATATGCCCATGAAAAGCGACGGACCTTAGCCAAAATTCACATTTTCTAAACCTTGCAAAAAGTTGTTGATCCTTAAGAATTTGCAACACGATCCTCAAATGATCAATATGCTCATCCTCACTTCTTGAATAGATCAAATTATCATCGATAAACACAATTACGAACATATCAAGGTATTTCCTAAACACCTTATTTATCAAATCCATAAACTCCGCCGGAGCATTATTTAACCCAAATGACATTACCAAAAACTCATAATGACCATATCGGGTTCTAGATGTCATCTTTGGAATATATTCTTCTTTCACCCTTAATTGGCGATAACCCGACCTAAGATCAATTTTAGAGAAGTAACTTGCCCCTTGAAATTGGTCAAATAAATCATCTATTCTTGTAAGGGGATACTTATTCTTAATAGTCACCTTGTTCAACTGTCGATAATCAATACTCGTACGAAGGGAACCATATTTCTTCCTAACAAATAAAACTAGAGCACCCCATGGAGAGATACTCGGTCAGATGAAACCCTTATCCAACAAATCCTTCAATTGATCTTTCAATTCCTTAATTATGTTCCACCGGAGCCATTCTATAAGGAGGAATAGAGATAGGTTGTGTATCTGGGAAAATGTCAATACCGAAGTCTATTTACCGCTCGGGAGGAATACCGGGTAAATCATTGGGCAAAACTTTTGGAAACTCCTTAACTATGGGGACCGACTCAAGAGTAGAATTTTGGAATCTACATCCCTCACCCTAACTAGATGATAAATACAACCTTTAAAAATGATCTTCCTAGCTTTTATACATAAGATAATTGACCCTTGGGCATAGAATTTCCCCCCTTCCACTCAAGTATAGGCTCATTTGGAAACCAAAATCTGACCACTCGTGTCCTACAATCTATGGAAGCATAGCAAGATTGCAACCAATCCATCCCAAGACTGACATCAAAGTCTAACATGTCAATTTCTACCAAGTCTACAAGAGTAACTCTATGGGACAAGGAAACGAGACAGTTTCTATAAACCCTCTTAGCCACAATAGAATCACCAACAGGAGTAGAGACAGAAAAAGGTTCTAACAATATATATGGCCACATAAGGTGTCACAAAGGACAAAGTAGCACCGGGATCAAGAAAATCATATACGTCAAGTTGGAAAACCTTTAACATACCGGTAAATACATTCGGAGAGCTCACTTGGTCACCTCGGGCTTGAAGAGCATAGAAGTGGTTTTGCTTTGGAGAATTGGAATTCGGACCACTAGGAGGAGCTTGCTTGCCTTCGTTTCCCTTTTCCGCAAGCATGGGGCAATCTGTCATTTTGTGACCACTCTTTCTGCAACTAAAGCAACCATCGGTGCCAGCTAGGTACTTACCATCACGTTTCTTCCCACACTTGGCACAAGTAGTCCTAGCCAAAGAAGAACTACCTCCATTACCTCATTGAGGTTTAGGGTTAGACACCCTATCCTTATTAAACTTAGGTGGATCATTAGAAGAACCTTGACCGAAAAACCCTTGACAAAACTTAGGACGACCATGTCCATCGGATCTAGCATGTGAGAAATTACTATCACCGGTCTTAGCCCTTTTTCCCTCTCTAGACTTCTCTTTGAGTTTCTCCTCTTTGATTTGTTGTGCATGTACCATGAGACGAGATATGTCCATTTCACCAATGAGCATGTCGGTACGACACTCTTTAACCACCATTTCGAATACACCCGACAAAAACTTACTCATTCTAGCCCTTGAATCCACAACCATTGTTGGAGCATATTTCGATAATTGAGTGAATTTTAGAGCATATTCCCTCACACTAATACTTCATTCACGAAGGTTAATGAATTGAACCACCTTTACTTCAGTCATCTCTAGGGGAAATAACCTATCAAGAAAAGCCAATTTAAACATTTCCCACTCTATAGGACTCGCTCCTACCAGTCTTGCCTCTTTCCATTGGTTGTACCACACTTGAAAAATACCTTTCAATTGGTAAGCGGCCAATTCTGCCTTCTCTCCCGGATTCACTCCCATGATAACAAGTACCTTATAGACCTCATCGATAAACTCTTACGGATCTTCCTCGACTTTGGAGACATGAAATTCCATAGGGTTCATCCTCATAAAATCCCTCACTCTTGAAGCCACCGTACCCACATTTGGGTTCATGGGGACTACCACCTCTCTATAGTCTTGAGCCGTCACGGCCCGAGCCAACACTTGAAAAGCCGACCTAAACTCTGCATTTGTAACTTGTTCGGCCAAAGGATCGATTAGAGCTTGAGGAGGAGCTTCTTGTTCCACATTCTCCCTCACATTCCTTCTATTATAAGCCCTTCGAGTAGACATATCCTAAAGAACATAGGATAAGGATTAGGAGATAGACTTAGTAGAGTTAAACTCTATAGCACTGCTTTAGAATAATGAAATAAGTGGGGTTTCCTAATCATCTTGTAGCCTCTCATTCATAAATGTGGCGCGCTTCACACTCATGAACAAGACTCTACTCATGAGACATCCTAGGACCATTCTAAAGCTTGTGCTCTGATAATAAGTTTGTCACGACCCAGGGGTACCCCCTAGATGTAACATGATGTACAGAACCCCGAATGACCCCATACAAACCACTTAGCATATCATAACATAAATTAATAGAACATTAAATAGTAAAACAATCATTTTAAGTCAAAAACAGTTTTATTGAAAAGCGAAAGTCTAACTCATGTCTCAACATAGCCATCTATTACAATTGAATGAAAGTGGACCTAGACCATACAACATGTCCAGAAAGGAAATACGAAAGAGAAACTAAAATGAGATTAGTCCATGATCGAACGATGAGGACTCACCAAGCTCGGGAAGAATCAAAGTCCAAGCTCTAGCCACTAAAATGGGAATTTTATCTCTTGGACCCTACATTTGAAAAAAATGTAGGCAAGCGTATGCTTTAGTACAAAAATGCACTAAGTATGATATCTATGCATAAAAACATTCAAAACATGCTAAGAAGGACATTTCTTTCCCTGACATGCATTTGACCAATTAAAACATGATATAAGAGGGTTAGAAAACATAAGTCATAACATTATGGTCAATGCAAGCTAAATCATCTTTCAGTCTTTGAACACATATGAGATACTTCTTTAAGTAACCCTAATTCATTAATCATCTTGTTGTGGGAAAATTAGCCTTAACCGACATAGTGACCATGTGAGCTAAACATGATCACCCGGTGTCTCCCACACCGAAAAGGGTTGTTGTACTTGCCTAAGGTAGAACCATGAACTTCTAGATTAAGTGGATCCGTTAGCTAAATATCTTACGGGGGCACGTAGTTTATGGGATAAGGATATTGTTACTAGAAACCCAACCTCTACTTACGGGAGGGCTTCCATCTCATGAGACTTCTTCTAGAAACTCGGCCTCTAATAACAGGAGAGCTTCCATCTCAATGTCAATATCCACTTGGTGAAAAGAATAATTTCCACGGAATAGTATTTCCTTACTTATTCTCATTATCCATGGAAAGACATGTCATCTTGTCAATCCTAGCTAGTTCATTAGGATATCTCTTATTCATTGATTCAATTAGGTGAGAATAGCCTTTTAACCTAAGAATACTTTCTATGTGAGAAAAGCTTTCACATCATGGTTGAAAGTGTTTTATGAGAATAACCTTTCAACAACACAACAACAACAACAACAACAACAACAACAACAACAACAACAACAACAACAACAACAACATTGGCACTTCATTCTCAAATCACCCTTACAAAATTTACATAGTTTCCATAAGATCATGCATAAACTCCTACTTTGCCATTTCAAGGTTCAAAGCTTACTTTCAATCACCAAATCTAGAATTCAAGCATTAGATAGGTATTTTATCATAAATTCATGTAAATTCTATTACTTCATGCTTTAGTTCATAAAACTCCTCTTTCATAATTAACAACCCATATTACTAAATCACAAGTTGGAAAACATGGGGGTTTGCATGGGTTGATAGGGGAAACATCATAAAAACATTGTAAATAATCAATTAATGCATATTTAAACATAATTATATCATTAAGATCAATAATCAAAAGAACCCATGGTGTTTGAAGAAAACCCTAGCTAATTGGGGAATTCTACCTTTTTAAATAAAAGAATTTGGGGATTCCATGAATGATAGGGATTCATGGATGGAAACTACCATACCTCAAGTCCAATTGCTTAACTACAATGTAGGAATTGAGACCTTAGCTTGAAACCCTAGGTTGAATCTTCTTCTTCATCAAGTTTTTTAGAGAGAGAATATTTGGGAGGAGATTTGATTTCTTTTGGGGAATTTGGAAGAATGAATTAAATAGGGTAAATTTGGGGGTAAAAAGGCTTATATAGGGGTTCTAAACTTAGGCAAAATGACATAGTATAGGAATTAATTAATTAGAAAAAGATCCAACTGCCCCTAAAATAACTGAAATCAGCTAACCCACAACCCACCACCTACGGTCCATCCCGCATATCCGTGGTTGGTGGTCAGAGAGTTTTGGCCAGTCGACGGGGCACTAGACCACGGGGCGTAGTCTTACCTACGGTTCGTAGGTACCACTATGGTCGATGCTTGGACCTTTTCTGAGGGGTAATCCACGGACCCACCTACGGTCTGTGGCCCACACCACGGGCCGTGGTTGGCCCTTTGCTGATGACACCTAGAAGATCTAAAAAAGCTACTATTTGGTCGTTCTCATATAGGGTGTTACAGTTTATCTTAGATAAACATTAGTTTGTAATTCCACTTTAACTCATGATTATGGTTCCTACCTTGGAAATTAAGGACATTTCTTTTCGGTGTGGGATAGACACTGAATTCTATGTTATAGGATCACATGGTCTATGTCAGATAAAGGTAACATTCCCACAATAATGAACTAAGGTTACTTTTTAAAGTATCTCATAAGTGTTTTATAAAATTTTTAGTGTGCATTGACCTTGATTATGACTTATGTTTTCTAACATGTTATATTATAATTTAGCTTTGTCATTGCATGCCATATAAAGTCCTTTAAGCATGATTTCATAACTTTTATGCATTGCTATCATACTTTGTACATTCCGTGTACTAAAACATACTTGTGCCTACATTTTTTCATTAATATAGGGTCCAACGCTCCTATTCTCCAGGTCTTGGCTAGTTGATCCATTTGAGATTTTAAAGATTGGTGATTCCTCAGGATCCAAGGGCCAAGATTATTTTATTGCTTTCATGTCATTTCCAATTTCAGACTTTGTATGTGATGTATGAGTTACATCTTAATTTCTTTCCTTATGATTTATTAGATGACTTTGAGACATACGTTAGACTTCCACCTTTGTCAAACTTTATTTGATATAAAAATGTTTCTTTGAAATCTTTATTTCTATTATCTTGTATGATGCATGCTAAGTGGCTTATGTAGTGCCTCTCAAGGTCTTATACGCCATGTCACGTCTAGGGTGTACTTTGGGTCATGAAAACTTGGTATTCATAGCACAAGTCTTATAAAGGTCCTAGGAATTCTCTAAGCCACATCGAGTAGAGTCTTGTTCATAAGTGTGAAGCGCCCCAAATTTATGAATGAGAAACTATAAGATGTTTAGGAAACTACACTTCTTTTCATTACTATAAAGTCATGCGATAGAGTTTATATATATATATATATATATCTCTTCTAATTTACATATGCTTTTCAAGATATCGCCCCTCGAAGAGTATAGACTAGGAGGAATGTGAATGCAAATATGGAACGAGAAGCTCCTCAAGCTCCTCTACAAACTCCTCAATTCTGGCTGACCCTTTGGCCAAACAAGTGACTAATACGAAGTTTAGGGATGCTTTACAAATGTTGATTCAAGCCAATAAGGAGGTTGTGGTACCCCTGAATCCAAATGTGGGTACAATGGCAACTAAAGTGAGGGAATTCACTAGGATGAATCCTCTAGAGTTTCAAGGTTCCAAGGTTGAAAAAGATCATCAAGAGGAAGTTTGTTATGGGAGTGTCCAAGATGGTGGTTAAAGAATATCGTACCACCAAGATCATCAATGATATAGACATTTATCGCCAATGGTTCATGTTCAACAAATAGAATAAGAGAAATATAAGGAATGATCTAGGGAGGAAAATAAAGCAAGGACCAGTGATGGTGACTTTTCACATTCGAGGTCTGATGGACATGGCCGTTCTAAGTTCCGACAAAAGTTCCCCGATCAACGTTCCTCAAATGCTTTGGCTCCTAAATTCAACAAAGATAGAGTGTCTAACCCTAAGGCTCAAAGAGGAAATGATGGTAGATCTTCATTGTCTACTTGTGCTAGATGTGGAAGAAAGTATGAGGGTAAATGTCTAGCCGTTTCCAACGCATGTTTTGGTTGTTGCAAGACAGATCATAAGATAAGGGATTGTTCCTCAGTTTCTAAAAATAAAGGAGATAATCATCAATGGGCTTAATCTTACCCTTCGTCAGGTTCTAGTGGAAGTCAGAAGCAAAATTGATTTTATTCACTTCAAACTCGTCATGAGTAAGATGGCTCTCTCGATGTTGTTATCGGCATGTTGAAAGTCTTCCATATTGATGTTTATGCCTTTCTTGATCCCGGTGCTACCTTGTCTTTTGTAACACCATATGTGGCTATGAGGTTTGAAGTTCTTCTGGATGTGTTGTTAGACTCTTTTTTTTTGTCTCTACTCCTATTGTTGAATTTATTGTGGCTAAGAGACTCTATAGAAATTATCCTGTCTCCTTATCCCATAGAGTCACTAATGTTGATCTTGTAGAGCTTGATATATTAGATTTTGATGTTATTCTTGGTATAAATTGGTTGCATTCTTGTTATGCTTCTATTGATTCTAGAACCCTAGTAGTCAAGTTTCAGTTTCCAAATGAACTCGTCCTAGAGTGGAAAGGGGGGAATTCTATGCCCAAGGGTGAGTTTGTTTCTTATCTTAAAGATAGAAAAATGATTTCTAAGGAGTGCATACAAAAACATGAATTCCCTCAATCACTCGTGGTTAGAACTAGAAAGCTAACTAAACTTCCTATTAAGATGATATAAATGCCTTTGGACCATCAGATATGTTTTCCTTATTAGAGTGTGAACACACTTTTGCATCCCCACAAAAGAAAACATTAAGATCTTGAGAAACGTCAAAACAAACAATCTATCCTAGCATGCTTGAAATTTATAGTACTGAACACATAACATGAACAATTTTCTTCAGAGCCAAACACATAGTTGTTGACACCAATAGACACTTTTAATGGGGTTTAAGTGTTCAAAATTGTCACTCCCCGAGGCTACTCCCTTGACATAAACATGGGACCTAGGATCACAAGTGACCCCAAGCTAACCTTGAGCTGGAAAATCATAAGCATACATAAACAACTGAAGAAAAGATACTAATGTGGAAGCTTAAAACAATAGAAAACTGAATGTGGGGAAAACCCAATACTAATCTGAATATATAAATAATATCTGAGAGTTTAGTGATACAAATTAATTACTCAAAAGCTAAAGATGAGTTTTACACTATGTTTGAAAAAACCTCTAACTGACTAGAGTTGCTGGGACATGCCCCAAACAAACTCAGCAAAACTGAAACTGAAATAAAAGACTAATTGGAAAACATGTCTATTGTCCTCGAAGTTTGAGGACTCACCACTAATGCTGCTGAGTATGGATCGAGAATCGATCCACACGTGATCTGAATACTGAGTACCTGAACCTACATCATGAAAGGATGTAGCGCATAGTATACATCAGTACTTGGAATGTACTGAGCATGCATGATATGGAATACAACAGAACAAATATATATATATAACTGAACAAGTCATACTGAGCAATGATATAATATGAACATGATGGAAAATACTGATACATACTAAAAAGAACTGAACTAAATAATGAAATATAACTAGAAACCTGGTCAAATGCACTAATGTCTGACTGTGGTAGCTACTAATAACCGACATAAACCACATCAGCTAAATGTGGAGTCCGATGTATACGCATCATCGAGAGGACCCAATATACCTCGCCAGGGGTATAAATGCATGAATGGCGTGATCACTAAATATAATACCCACAGAGGGGACTTACAAACCTACGGGGGCACGTAGTTCTGGGACTATGAGGGTATGCTGAAACCCAGTCCAACTCGGTATTTAGACTACTCCCAACTGATTATGAATAAGGCATATTATGACTGAATTACTGAAATGTTGGATAGCTCAAATACTGGCATGCAAAATCTGAGAATATAACAATTATAAACTGATAATGCGACATTCAAAAACTGAAGCATGATAATTTGTTTTACTAACCTAGAAAGTGCATTTCATGAACTAAAAGAACTACACCACTAGGGTTATGAGTTTCATATAAGGAATTTAACTACAATTCCGATAAAACATGATAATTTGATTAGGAACACTACAATAGCTAAATCAAAACAATTAACTAAAGTTTCTAGAAACCCTCGGTCTAAACAATATGTAGGGAATCAAGAATCTGACTGAATTCTAGGGACTTAGTGGACAAAAAGAAGCCACTAGTGAAATCCCACATACATGGTGACGAAATTCATGGAGAAATGTTTCAATTTCAGGGATGCAACTGGAGAAACCTTGTTGTGTATTCTTTAGAAAGCTATCGCCTATTTCTTCCCTCTTTGCTATAAGTCTGATGAAATTTTGGTGAATGGAACGCTTAGTTAAATTTTGATCAAGTGACTAGGGTCAAGCTGACCAAACCTATGTAGTTTACGGGTTAAACGACATAACTTAGGTGTCCAACGCATAGGTAAAGACCAAACGACCCCTGACTTAAAATCTATCAGGGCCGACCATGACACCAATGATGGACCGTCACTAGTACCACGACCTGTTGACTTGGTTGTGGTATGCTGCCAGTGGCTACTGGTTCTGGGAGTCCTGTCCATGAGCTCTACCATGGGTCGTGTGGAGTACTTTAGACCGTGAAGGCGATCGTGGTCCTTTACTTGGGTTGGTGGTCTGCTGGGTTAGGTCCACAAACCTTTCCACGGCCTGTGGAGGGCTCCGTGGTTTGACGTCAAGACCTGGAAGGTTCTGTCTCACTCCCACGAGCACCAGTACGGTTCGTGTGGTGGTCTACAGTCCGTAAAGGGTCCCGTGGTCCACCATTCCTGGGTTGGGTGTGAACCACAGACAGGTCGACGGACCGTGGTTCCTTTAACGGCCTATGAACCATGTCATGGTTCACCTAATTTTCTGTTGTTCTGGTCTGATAATTTCTCAGGTGTTACAATATCTCCCCTTTGTGAACATTCATCCTCGAATGAAGTCTAAACTAGCTGAGTATGGAGGGAAAAGAGCTGTACTCCCTACCACTAAGCACTAGAAACTGATATCTAACTGAACTGAGTTCCAAGAACATACAAATATGCTAAAAATGCAAGACTAACTGAAAGAACATTATACTAAGATTGAGTTTTATAAGAGTAAACTGAGAGACTGGAGAGGAACTATTACCTGAAGCTGAAACAAAATCGGAAGGAAAGAGATGAGGATACTTGGCCTTCATGCCTGCTTCTGCTTCCCAAGTAGCTCCCTCTACGGACTGACTCCTCCACAAAACCTTGACTAAAGCGACTTCTTTATTTCTCAACCTTCAAAACTAATGATCAAGAAATTAAACTGGCACTTCCTCATAAGTGAGGCTATCTTTCACAACCACACTCTCTAATGGTACTATTGATGCTGGGTCACCCACATACTTCTTCAACAAAGAAATGTGAAAGACCGGATAGACTGCTGCTAGTTCTGCTGGAAGCTCTAACTCATAAGCCACATTACCAACCCTTTTCAGGATCCTGTAAGGACCTATATATCTGGGACTAAGCTTCCCTTCCTGTCCAAATCTCATCACCCCCTTCATAGGTGACACTTTCAGGAAAACCCATTCATCAACCTCAAACTCTAAGTCCCTTCTCCTCGCATCTGCATAGGACTTCTGACTACTCTGGACTGTCTTAAGTCTATCTCTGATGAGTTGAACTTTTTCCATAGCTTCATGAATCGAATCTGGCCCAATCAATGCTGCTTCACCTACTTCAAACCAACCAACCGAAGATCTGCATCTACGCCTATATAATTCCTTATAAGGTGGCATCTGGATGCTGGAATGGAAGATATTATTATAGGCAAATTCTATAGGAGGCAGGTGATCATCCCAACTACCTTTGAAATCGATCATGCAAGCTCTCAACATATCCTCTAAGGTCTGAATGGTACGCTCTGCCTGACCATCTGTGTGTGGATGAAATTTTGTGCTGAGATTTACCTGAGTACCAAGAACTTTCTGAAACGATCTCCAGAAATGAGAGGTAAACTGAGGACCTCTATCTGAGATGATAGAAAAAGGAATCCCATGCAACCTGACTATATTATTCGTGTAGAGTTTAGCGTAATTCTACTATTACCCAGATAGAGTCATGTTATCTATGAGTACGGGGTAAACCTGTAATGAAGTCTATGTTTATCACTTCCCACTTCCATGTAGGAATGTTAATCTCTTGAGTCATACCTCCTGGTGTTTGATGTTCTACTTTAACCTGTTGACAAATAGGACACTTAGCCATACAATCTACTACATCCCTCTTCATGCCATTACACCAAAAGACTTCCCGCAGATCACAATACATGTTAGTGGCACCTGGGTGAATAGAATACCTGGAGTTATGGGATTCGGTAAGGATCCGCTGCCTCAATTCACCCACATTAGGAATACATAAGCGACCCTGATAACAAAGCACACCATCTCCCTCTTGGAAGAAAACCTTAACTTTCTGTTGATGAACTGTACCTTTCAACTGATGTAGTATAGGATCACTATCCTGTTTTTCCTTAACCTCCTCTACCAATGAAGATTTGTACATGTTATGAACTATTACACAACCATCTGACACGTCCGTAAGTCCAACTCCTAAACGAGCAAGCTGGTGAACATCTTTTGCTAATTTCTTCCTTTCTTCCTCAACATGTGCTACACTACCCATAAATAATCTTCTAAGAGCATCATCTACTACATTGGCCTTGTTTGGATGGTAAAACACATTCATGTCATAGTCTTTGAGGAATTCTAGCTATCTTCTCTAACGAAGATTGATATACCGTGAGTTTACGGTATTTTTAATACATTTCACTTACAAGTTGTGTGTGTCTAGGGCCTTTTTATATTGGTTTTTATGTATTTTATCATGTTTTGCAGGAAAGGTGTTCAGGCGCGGAAGTTTAGAGACAGCTGAAGGAAATGCAGAAAAAGGCATCCACGGAGGTCATCTACGGACCGTAGGTCCATTCACGGTCCGTAGGTGATGACCGTAGATCAGCAGGAAT